>NC_053116.1:6896808-7124577 GCF_010015445.1 Perca fluviatilis
TGTTGGAAGCCACATATACATTATAATAAGGCCAAAATATCCAAATCAATTGCAATACTGTATAAAACCAAATAACCATTAAATCAACGCTGATTGTACACGTTGTTTTGTTCGTTCATACTGTCATACATTACTTACTGTTTGGAAGTATGGGGAAACACAAAATCCTTCAAAGAGAGCCATAAGAATTGTAAATAAAACCACTTATAGAGCACCAACTAATCCACTTTTCATCAAACTAAAAGCAATAAAATTCAGAGATATTTTTGACTTTAAAACTGCACAAATTATGTACAAAGTAAATAATAACAGCTATTGAACAGTATCCAAGGGTTGTTTCAAATGAGAGAGAGCAAACATCACTTAAGAGGAACTTTTGTATTTCAAAGGAAACTTACAAGAACATATGCTAAATATCACTGCATCATAACCAAAGGAGTTCATTTATGTAACAGCTGCAGTGAAGAGATGAAATTATGTACAACAATAAAAATTTTAAGAGACAATTTAAAATGAATAAATTGAATGGAAAAGGACTCGAGGTGTTATTATTGTATACTGACTGTATGGTTCCTGGGCTTATATAATAAGTCTAGTATGGATGGGTTATTATTCGGTTTGATATAGATAGACTGAAACAAATAAGATAGATGGAAAAGAAGAAAAACAATGTGTAAATGTGTGTGTATGCATGTATGAATGCATCTTTGTCTATGTGTATGCATGTGTTTATGTGAGTGTAGGTTGGTAGATATACAGTGTATGTGTATGTAAACATGTATAAATAAGTGAAGCATCAAATTGTTTTGTACTTAGCTAAAGGATAAAAATAAAAAAGGTGGTAGGACCAGAAAAGTTTTTTTTTTTTTTAAACTTCTTCCTGCTCCTTTTTGAACTTGGGAATTTCTTATTTTAATCATTTACAATACTTTTGGAAGATTGTGCTGAGATGTACATGTTCTTATTCATCAGTTATTTTAAATTTATTAATTAAAATAACAGCAAAAATAAAAACATGTACATCTCATCACAATCTTCCAAAATTATTGTAAGTGATTCAAATATATATATGTATGTATGTATGTATGTATGTATGTATGTATGTATGTATGTATGTATGTATGTATGTATATATATATATATATATATATGTATGTATGTATGTATGTATATATATATATATATATATAGAGAGAGAGAGAGAGAGAGAGAGAGAGAGAAAGAGAGAGACAGAAGTTAAATTGGGCCGGAGCGCACCGGAGTGCAGCTCCACCTCCTCAGGTCCACAACACACCCTGCCGGAGCTCAGCTCCGTCTCCTTCAGCACCAAACATTTTGCCAGGGCTTCAGCCCCGAATGTTTTGAGTGTAACCCCGAATGTATTTTGAAAAGTTGACTGACAAATATGAAACCGGACGTCGTTTAGTGTCCACTCTCGCTGTAAACAGCTGTGCAGCTTCAGGTTTATGGATGCGCTCTGCTGGCGACATGCTGCGGCAGATGTGCCGCGTTTGTGCTCCGTGTATTTCTGCCGTAAGTTTCGGGTTTCCACCTCTGATGTAGAGTAGAGCAGCATACAGCCACTTCCCTAAACTTTGTCTCATTCAGAGACCAGAGACCCAAACGGCGCTCTGAGTCTGTCAGAAGGTCTGAGATCTACCGTACCAGCAGAGCAATCACGTAATGCACAGCAGACTATGGTGCAGGTGGATTATTTTCTGAAATATAGTGACTTTATTCTCATAATAGCCTATTATAACTTTTTTGTCACAAAATATCACGACTCCTTCAAATCTCAGAGAGCACATTTTGTTATATTTTGAATGTGCACAAAGTTTTGGACATGAGCAGAAATCTTGCTCAAACATCTGAAATATTACAGTCCAGAGGTTTATTAATAAATTAAATTAATAATGTATCACTGAGGTGAATAATTGCCATATACAGATTTAAGGAGGTTACTTCCCCAACAAAAGATGCAAAAGAGGAGGGAAGAGTAAATGATGCCTAGGGTACATCTGTGCTGACTCAGATATTAGAAAAGTCGATCTAAAGGAGAATAAATAGATGAAAGCAATAAAGAATTCCTGACAGCCTTACTGCAATATTTTCCATTATGTTGTTATATTTGGATTGTAGCCTAATGTTTCCCTTTACATAAAGATATTTCATGCATATTTATTCAGGAAAAGGTAGGAATAGGTGCATAAAAATTCACCAAAATGCAGAAATTGAAGTGTTTAATGCTAAAACATATTTGGGGGTGGACCCCCAGACCCTCACATTATAAGTCACCAAACAAATCTGGAAGCAAAACCTTGGCCTTTGGGTTGCCAGACCAGTTATAATAATAATAATAATAATAATAAATTGAATTTATATAGCGCTTTTCATAGACTCAAAGTCGCTTTACAGGGGAGGTAGATTACCAAAACAGAACAAAACAAAACAAAAAACTATTCAGGCACAGATGAAAAGGGGAGGGGCGTGGGACTACGGATAGGCAGAGGTGAAGAGATGGGTCTTGAGGTGGGACTGGAAGATGGTGAGGGACTCAGAGGTGCGGATCTCTTGGGGGAGGGAGTTCCAGAGCCTGGGAGCTGTCCTGGAGAATGCTCTGTCCCCAAAACTTCGGAGGTTGGATTTTTGGATGGAGAGAAGACCAGCTGAGGTGGATCTGAGGGACCGTGAGGGTTGGTACGGGGAGAGGAGGTCAGTGAGGTATGAGGGGGCCAGATGGTGGAGGGCTTTGTAGATGAGGACCAGGATTTTGTAGGTGATCCAGTGGGAGATAGGAAGCCAGTGGAGTTGTTTTAGGACTGGAGGATTTGGAGCACAAGTATTGATTTGGAGCGGGTGATGAGTCGGGCGGCTGCGTTTTGGACCAGTTGGAGTCGGTTGATGTAAGATCAGTTATGATTAGACCAAATGTTGGTGCAATCTAACAAACTGGAAGCTAAAATGAACATACACTGGCTATTAACAAGCTGGGCAAGCCAATCCCTGTTGAAAAGGCTATAATAGTGGTTTCTGATTCTCTTAAGACGAGACACGTGAATAGGGAATTTTTTTAAGTAGCAGATATCACCATGAAACTCTGCAAGTTGATTACTTACATTAAGATGAGAAAAAAAATGTGTTACAAGTTTTCTGTAATTTAATGTTTAAATATGCAAATTAGGCATTATCTAATGAAATATGCGCTAATTTTGCATATATTATAGGCTATATATATAGGCTAGCAGTGGGTGCAGTTTATATACGGTTAGAAGATGGCTGTGTCTCATGTGACCTTGTTATTTGTACACGCTGTGACTATACAAATCACAACATGTAAATAGGAAAATGTTGGTGTTATTTTGTCACTTATTAGGAGCAGTAGGCTAGATGGAGCCGGTTACCTCCAGGATCTGTGCTAAGCTAGGCTAGCAGTGGGTGCATCAGACAGAGTTACGACACACACGGAGATGAGAAGGGTATGGACTTCTACTCTGTCTAACTCTGGGGGATACGGTGAATAAGCTAAAGTACCAATAAGTCGGCGTGTTCCTTTAAATGGGTCCGGGCTAAGCCCTGAACCTCCTCAAGTCCTAGAAACGCTTCTGGTTGGTAATAAAATCCTTCACTGCCATGAGCAGCAGCCAAGCTTCGCTGTGCATTCAGCAGAAACTCTTGCTGACATCATCATAGGTGTTGTATCTAAGAGAGAGTAGAGTAGATGTGGTCTGGACCCCTGGAGGCTGGATCCAGACTCTGGTAGGTGGAGTCTGCACGGGTGGAGAGTGGAGGGCAGTTCTCATGGATGTTAATCTGAACACAAAAATACAGTCAAAATACAGAAACAGCAACTTAATCACACATCTCAAATACTGTGGCACCATGTCTGGATATGTAATTGTGTGATGTGAAAGCAGAAGTTATCAACATTTAACACTTGTACATGAGAGGGAAACAGAAGCTGTGTATTTATCTGCATTTTGGAGGAACAATGAGTGTTTGGGTCAGGGTTAGGTATTAGGCATTAGGTAGTGAATGTTTGGAACATACTGAGTAAAGAGAGAAGTGGACTATGCTGCTGTGGTTTGAGAGGTTTCTGTTGACACTTTCATAATTCTTTCCCCTGTGAAAATTGTCAAACAGCTGGCCAAAGCTGTCCTCAGTGAAGAGCAACTATTATCTAATATTGGATGTTTTTAGCACAGTGGAATAAGCTAGAAGTTTAATATTCACTGTGATTTTGGCTCTGTTTTCAGCTTAAACAACTCCTAAAAAACACATCTGGTTCTTAATCTGGTTCTTTATGTTTGTTTCATTCAGGTGGACAGAAACATGTCTCCAAAGAAATGATCACATTGCTCCATAACTGCTGGATGTATAAAAGAAGCAACTGTGTGCTGGTAATAATGTCAGTGTGGTGTTAGTTTCTCATTGCCAGCCCTTCCTCCACAGCGCTGCGGAGGAGGGTCTGGCTAGTCCACACAGCATTCTGGGATGGGAGAAAAACGTGTCTGGTTTATTGGCATTTCTTTAAACCAATCACAACAGTTTTTGGTCGTGCTAAGTGCTGGACGGAGCCACAGTGCCTCTGCAAAACAACCTCGGGAAGGAACTTTGTTTAAAAGTTCTTTTATTTTAACAGAAAACTCCGATTGGACAGATAGTCTAGCTAGCTGTCTGGATTTACCCTGCAGAGATCTGAGGAGCAGTTAACCATAGTCCTTATAAATCCACCGGAGTTTAGAACACCAACACAAAGAAAAATGATATCTGGCGGAATTTCCGGCAGAACGAGAGCAATCCTGGATGTGCAACATCGTGGATATAGACCAGTGTGGTGTTCACAAATAGTTTCCTCTGCCCCCAAGTGGCTAAAAACATGTAGATATTTCAGATGTTAGTGGAGTATCACTTTATTGATAGCATGACGAGACTCTCATTTTCTCCACAAATAAAATATAACATAAAAAGTCACATCTTCAGCCTTGGATACTTATTAAATATGCTAAATATTCACATCTTTCCACTCTGAACCTCGAGAAAACAATATTACTGTTGGTGCAACATGCACATACTTTAATTTACAACGACTACCTTCAAAGTCACTGTTCCACTATCTTTAATGTGACTATTATCGCCACTGTTCATCAAACCCCCAACCGGCCCGTCAGACACCGCCTACCAAGAGTCTGGGTCTGCCGAAGTTTCTTCCTAAAAGGGAGTTTTTCCTCGCCCCTGTCGCAATGGCCACTGCTAATGCTTGCTCTTGAGGGAATTACTGTAATTGTTGGGGCTTTGTAATTTATAGAGTGTGGTCTAGACCCACTCTATCTGTAAAGTGTCTCGAGATAACTCTGTTATGATTTGATACTATAAATAAAATTGAATTGAATTGAATTAATTTAGCATCTTGGATTGTAGATTTACAGAACATGTTTTGCAAACTGTGCGATGGAACTGTGTTTCCTTTCCTTCTCACAGTGCATCAGCAGCCATATTAAAAGCTAACAGTGAGAGTTAACAAAGATAGATGAGTTAGAGAAAGTCACCTCAGTCCTGGTGATGTCTGTGTTTCCTCTCTGGTTTGAACCTGAGGAACAGATAAAGTATTTCTCTCTATCTTGAATGAGTAATTATTAAAACGGTGCAGATAATGTTGAAAGATAACTCACCATCAGAGTGATTAGTCCTCTTTTTGTAGAAGAGCAGCAGAACAGCAGCCAGCACCACCACCACCACCACCACCATAGGGACACACACAGCCAAAACCAGGGGGAGATCTGAAGAGGAGAGAGAGAGAGAGAGACAGAGAGAGAGAGAGTAAGAGAGAGAGAAAAAGAGAGAGAGAGAGAAAAAAAGACCAACAGTAAATCATGGACACCAAGGCGGCTGCAACAAGTATTATTAACCCCCATAAATGAAATAGCCTGATGCTGTCTGGTAAACATCACCATGGCAACAACACTGATTAATAATATAAACTCCACTCCAGTGTTGTAGTACCAAGACCAAGACCACTTTCTGAAGGTCCCGTCTCGGTATCAACTGCATATTTACCCGGTCTTGTCTCCGTCTCTGCTAAAGAGGATTCAGGACTTTATTTCCAGACCCAGGGGATGTTGCTAAATGGTCTGTGTATTACTGCAATTGGATGTAAAACTTCCTGCTTCAAATGAAACAACTAACTTGACTTGTTACTGTTAACCCCTTCTCCCCGGCCCTTAAACACACACTCCCAAGAAAAAGAAAGCAGGAGACAGGAGAAGCTCTAGCTGTCTGGTCTGGTCTGGTCTGGTCTGGTCTGGTCTGGTTTGGTCTGGTCTGGTCTGGTCTGGTCTGATCTGGTCTTGACTCGAGCTGGATACACTCTGGTCTTGACTCGAGCTGGATACACTCTGGTCTCGGTGTTGACTTTGTTTAAACTCAGTTTAGTCTTTAGGTCTCTCTTAGTCTATATCCACGCTGTCCACTTCCGCAATTGCTCTGGCGAAGAGGAAATCCTGCTGGATATCTGTTACCTTCCTCTTTCTTTGTGTTGTAATTCTAACCTCTGATGGATTAATGAGGACTATAGGTAACTGCTCCTCAGATCTCTGCAGGGTAAATCCAGACAGCTAGCTAGACTATAAGACCAGAGTCAGACCCAGATACAGCAGAGCTCTTTGGGCTGTTTGAGCAGAAGAACACGTTGGTTTTACACTTCCTGGTTCATTATTAAGTATATCTGGCAGCATAAACTGGACTCCAAGGTACATGAGGGACCTGAGAGATCATTCATGCTGTATTGTACAACTAATAGTAACATCAACTTAATATTTTTAAATCAGTACTTCATAACCATTTTATAACATTTAAACCAACAATAAATATAAGTTCTATACATACAAGCATACATATCCATGTATTTGAAATAACAGGATATTCACATACAAACAACAAAGTAAATGTACCTGGAGCTGCAGGTGCAGCTGGTGCTGTGTGTTTCTGTCGAGGCTGCTCGCTGGCTTCAGGGGAGGCTGATGAAGGTGTGGGGCTTAAACTCTGTGATGTCATCAGTGTAGAGGCTGATGGGACTGATGGTGAAGAAGGTCTGAGAGGAGAGGTTGGAGCTGTGAAACATTAAAAACACAATCAAACAGTCAGATAGTGATTGTAGAGATCCAAAGAAGTGGTGATGATCAGATGCTCCCTGCAGAGAACTCTGTGCTAACATCCATGTGTTTTAATCCCACAGCTAAATGCAGAAGGTCATCAATGGGTTTGGTCCAACAAGATTCCAATCAGCTGCAGTGTGGGACCGTCTGAGTTCATCACATATTTTACACATCATGGGCCTTATTTCAACGATCTGAAACGCAAGTATCAAACGTGAAACACAAGTAGCTTTGTGGGCGGATCTCGGGCGCTGTTGCTAATATACTGGCGGGATAAATGACTCTTGTGCCCGACGCAAATCTAAAATGGGTTGGTCTGAAGTAGCTAGGTGTGGTTTGGGCGTAACGTGCAATAAACCAATCAGAGCGTCATCTCACATTCCCTTTAAGAGCAGGCGCGCTTGTTCCATGTCGGATTGCTATTATGATGGCGGATTTGCCTGGCGCAGGCCAGCGGGAGCTGTCCGGGATGCGGCAAAGTAAATACCCATCTTGACCGGGGGGTGATGTTGCTGCGGCCTCTCGGGCGCATCTCCACAGTCTGGAGAGGATTGCTGTAGCCAATCAGCGTTGGCCTCCAAACACACCACCTGCTCCTGTTGTGCCCCTTCCTCCTGCCATTCCCAGACCAGATCCCGCCAGAGTGTCCAATTCCACCGTAGTTCAACATCACGTCTCCTTAAGTCCTCTAATATTTCCTCATTTATGTCATCAACACATCCATGATTCATGGAAATGTGTAAAACACAACAAGCCACAAAGAATGCTGCGACTTTTTGAGGACTGTACTGTAAAGTGCCTCCTGACCGATCCAAACACCTGAAGCGCAATTAATATTTTTCCTTGTAATTATGTATGGTTTGCAAAAATGGGAAATGCTGCGTCCATGTAGATGAGAGAAGCAAAGTGTATGCGCGTTGTGCACACGCTACATTATGGCCAAGCATGCGCCCCTAAAATAGCATCTGAATAACGCGCCAATGACTTTAGACTAGGTTTTTCCTGGTCAGTGGCGGAATTGTTTTCTGAAACTGCAAAATAGCACCAGGGAACATTTGCGCCTCCTCTTTTCGCTGACCGCCCCCGGGAGCGCAAATACATTCCCTAATTTACCGACGTGCGTCTGTGGAGGGAAAAGCGTCGGGTGCAAAATAGGAATGATACATGCGTCGGTGTACAAAGGCAATTGCGCTGGGTGCAAGATAGGGCCCCAACTGTTAAAGGAGCATTCATCAGAGTTCACAATGATGAAAATATGCAGCTCTAAATACAACTGTTAAACTAAACATGTTGAGTTATTTGAAACATCAGCAGCTGTCAGTGAACAGTTAAAAACATGACTCTCAGTAGAAACTCACCATCTGTTACTCGGATCTCAATCTCCTGGTCTGATGCTGGGAATAAAGATCTGTCCAAACGACATTTTTACTGTCCTGAGTCAGACTTATTCAGCTTTGTGATGCTCACATACAGAACTGTAGCAGACATTATTGAATTTTTATATCTAATGCTGTATCTGCCTCTCTGTGCTGTGTCCTCTTCCGTCTCAATGAGAATGTCTCCATCTTTACATTCGTCCTTACAGAAGATTCTCCTCTTTCCAGAGAAAGTGAAGGAGCATCCAACTGTGATGTCTTCTCCTTCAGTTCCTGTACTCTCGATGATTTCTGCATTGATGAGACCAATGTTTCCATCCTGCAGTGCTGTTAAAAAGATGAACAATCAATAGTTACTATCTGTACTTCCTGTAAGATGTTGCAGTCTGATGTGTTTCACATCTCCATAAATCCTACATAGATCCCCACAGTCATACTGGGAGCTGCCCAGTTCAACCAGTCTGTGACTGAGGGGTAACAGTTTAAAACAACAGAGATCTGGATTCTTTCAGATTTCAAGCATTAAAATAATCTCACAGTCTGACTCTGATTTAATGTTCCCCAGAGAATAAAAACAACTCAAAAAGCAATGAAGTGATTCAGTCAACAATAATGAAACACATGGAAACATTACTGTGTTCAGACAGAATGGGAGGTCAGTTTTAGAGGCAGCACGATTACATACAAAGTCAAAGTTTGAGTTTATCCTGGGCTTTATGAATCTGCCTCAAAACACATCCAGACACAGTCAGAAGGACAGAAAGTTTGTTTGTTTGTTTGTTTGGAGCAAATCAACACAAACTGTCAAACCGCTACTAATGATACATATGATGATAAGCACAAACATTATTGAGTGAGAGTTATGTTAATGAAAAGAAATTCTTTATGCCGATGGATTTTGATTGATCATAACTTGTCTGATTGTTTTTAAAAGATTGATTTTCTTCTCAACTATCTGCAGCTGTAGTCAGATAGCAGCTCCACTCGGGGCAGATGGAGCTACAGAGTTCAAACAAACGCACCTTTTTGTTTTATCTTTTGTCATTTTATTTTCCTCTGTGAAACACTGAAACTTAACTTCTTACATCCCACTGAGCCACCACTGGTCAGTTATTACAAACTCACGCTGATCATCCAAACATTGTTCACACAGAACTTTATTTTGGCCTGTGAAGGAAGATGACGTTTTTATTGTTAATCCCACTTCCATTGGTTGTTTCTCAAACCAGGGTGAGAACCGTCAATGTTCCCATCACCACCAGACATATGGGAATTACTGAACAAACTGGAGTTGTAGGCAGAGGTTTAAATATGTCTCCAACCAATTCAATTTTATTCATAGTATCAAATCACAACAAGAGTTATCTCAAGACACTTTACAGATATAATTTACAATGACCCAACAATTCCAGGAATTCCCCAAAAAGCAAGCATTTAGTGTGACTGGCGAGGAAAAACTCCCATTTAGGGAAAAACCTTTGATAGACCCAGGCTCGTGGAGCAGGACCACGGCGACAATCATAATTTAGGCGCCAACCTAATCCAAGGAAAACTGCTGGGCGAAAAAACAGAAGGACTCAGGGAATAAGCTCCCCAGAGTTAAGCAACCAGACTACACTAGAGTGGAAAACTTTCTCCAACACACCAATACATAAAACCAGACTGTCCCATAATAATCATGGGGGAGAGGGGTCAGGAAACAGGGAGGGGTATATGTTCATTTCTGATTGTGGAGTGTAGTCCATATTAGTTAGGAGAGCAGGGGAGGGTGTCTTATCTTTTACTCATCCCATGATTATATTTTTCTCATTTATTCTGTCTATAATATATTGAGGTGCTCAAGTCCATCAGCACCAACAGAGTTGTCGCCATGGTAACATGCCAAAACCATTTAGCATCTCTTTATCCAAAGATAGAGAGTAGTAGTTTGCCTTAAATATATAGTTTTTATAAAATGTTGAGAGGGTAATTAACTTTTTTCCTCAGTCAACAGGAGGGTCCAAAGAAAATACTGAAAAGGCTCCAAAGGGCTTTTTAGGAATAAAAGATTCTGCCTTCCTCCCACCAAAATAATTTGTTTACAGTCCTATTGTGTCCTATTAGATATAAAGAATATAAGAATATATATAAGAACAGTTAAAAATGTTATTTAGACTAAATGTAAACCTATGAAACATTTTATATATTAGTACATATTTATTTAAGTACATTTTAGTTTTTCTTCTCCTTCACCACTTCTCCTATGAGAATGACGTTGCTGATTGGCTCTCTTGTGAAATGAGGTTTTGCATGTTTACCTCAACATCCATCCTCAGCTCTAAAATAACCCTCAAATATCAAACAATCATAACAAACAGGATCAAAAGCAACATTTAAAAATGTTTTATTAAGACAAAATGTGAACCTAGCATTTTGTTTAATATCATATTACGAGAGTGTTTGTGTGTGTGTGTGTGTGTGTGTGTGTGTGTGTGTGTGTGTGTGTGTGTGTGTGTGTGTGTGTGTGGGTGTGTGTGGGTGTGTGTGTGTGGGTGTGTGTGAGAGAGGTTTTGGTGTGCATGTTTACTGCTGCACTTATTTTGGAGGATGTTCAAATAAAATCATTTAAAATCATTATTTTCTCTCTACCGCTCTAAAAAGGTGAACACTATTATATAACTACTAAACAATATAAATCTACTCTAAAACTCCAAGTCCAGGAGATCAAGAGTTGACTGCAGATTGTCAGGCTAATTTGAGTAGATCACTTTTAAAGAACTCCATTTTAAAGAGACTCATACCAACTCTGAACATCCTGTTTGACCAGAAACCAACATGTTGTTAGACTGAGACAAGAGGTGATGAAACACAGTCCATCAATAAGACACTGGTTCCCTTCTGCTGCAAAGGTGAACTGACCCACTGTAGATAAAGAATAAATAAAAACGACATAATTAAGAGAGAGTAGAAGCTGAGTTTACTCACTGAGGAAGAAGAAGCAGATCAGAGACTGACAGACGTTCATGTTGGAGGATCTGATGGTTTAACGCTGCCTCTCTTTCTGTTCTGAACTGTTCACTTCTCTAAATGATGGAGTCCCTCCTCCAAACACATCACAACCCCCCCCTCTACTCTCTTCCACTCTTTATTCTTTATTAAAGGTCCCATGGCATGAAAATTTCACTTTATGAGTTTGTTTTAGCATTAATATGCGTTCCCCCAGCCTGCCTATGGTCCCCCAGTGGCTAGAAATGGTGATAGGTGTAAACCGAGCCCTGGGTATCCTGCTCTGCCTTTGAGAAAATGAAAGCTCAGATGGGCCAATCAGGAATCTTCTCCTTATGAGGTCATAAGGAGCAAGGTTACCTCCCCTTTCTCTGCTTTGCCCACCCCGAGAATTTGGCCCGCCCATTAGAGAGAGACATCATGGCTTTCCAATGAGCAAAGTGGCAGTTGGTCAAGGCCACACCCCCACCCTCCACCTTTTTTATATAGACCACTAAGGCCTATATAAAAGAGACTTCAGATACAGTATTAGGGGACCACTAAGGCCTATATAAAAGAGACTTCAGATACAGTATTAGGGGACCACTAAGGTCTATATAAAAGAGACTTCAGATACAGTATTAGGGGACCACTAAGGTCTATATAAAAGAGACTTCAGATACACTATTAGGGGACCACTAAGGTCTATATAAAAGCATCCAAAGAGCAACATGTCATGGGACCTGTAAGTGTTTTCTTTAATCTGTGAGCTTATGTCTGATTTTACATTATAACTAGACTTGGTTGTATCTTTAAGTTGGTAGTCATATTGTTTTTAATCAACGTATGACTATAAAATCTCTACCTTGTTAACACATTTTTGAGTCTTATATTGAGTCTTTTATGTTTTATTCTTTTTTGTATCTACCTGTTTAACCAGCTTCAACTTTTGTCAAAAATGTGTTTAGGCATTGTGTTTTAATTATGGCTGCCTGTCATGCTTTGGTTCGTGCTGTGTCTCTGTAGAAGCTGGAGGAGCGTTTCAGGATCAGCAGGAGGGAGCTGATATCGTTTCAGTTCACCATCCTGGTCGCCCTGGAGATGGCGCTCTACCTCCCCGAGAGCAAAGTCATGCCACATTACAGGAAGCTGGTGCAGCAGCAGCAGTCCTAGCACCGACCCCAAATCAAAGACTGAACAGTAAATCATGTTGTCAGAGTACAGATCTTTCAATTACCTGTCTTACAAGGCTCAAGGCTTATAGAAACTAAAATCCAAACTTCTAGAGTCAGACTGACCAATAGAAATAAAACACTGGAAAAGCACTAAAAGGAGACAGACATTAGGCAGGACTAAACTTAATGCTTCAAAAAAGCAGAAGTTAATACACTTGCTTCTCATTTTATGTTTTAAATCTGTGGAGAAATTTAAACTAAATCTAACCAAAACTGCCATTTTTTAAAGAACTTTTCAAGGTCCCAATGGAATTGCTGCCAAAGGGTTTCCAAAATGGACTTTAATCTGATGAGATTCTCTCTAGACCTCTGTGTGCGCCAGGTCTCCTTATTTTCAGTGGGATTGTACTGTCTGCACTGTGGGCCACTGAGAAGAAGAAATTAGACGTAATGTTATGGTTTGGTGTTATGCTTTCTATTTTGTTCTGTTCCTGTCTTGTTTGTATTGTGTATTCTGGTTTGTTTCCTGTTTTATTGTGAAAGTCTGGTTTTCTGTCTTGTCTCTTGAGTTCTACTTCCTGTATTTTCCCACCTTGTCTGATTGTCCTGCCCCGCCCTGATGTGTTTCACCTGATGTTACCACCTGTTCCTTGTTTGCTCCCTACCTCATGTATTTAACCTCTGTGAATCCCTTTGTGTCTTGTCAGATCGTTTTGTATGCTCTGGTGTTTGTTTGTTCCTGCGTGTGTCGCTTTGCTCCTGCCTGTGTTTAGCCCGTCAGTTTGTGCATTACCTCGTGAGTTTTCCAGTCTTTGTACTGCTGCTTTTTGTTATATTAAATTCCTGAGTTCAAACCATCTCCTGCCTGCCTCTACCTGCATTTGGGTCCTCTACCTTTCACTCACCACAAAACGTAAAGGCTAAAAAAAAAAAACTATTTTCATTTAAATGTACTTGACACTCCCTAAATACAAAGCTCTATACATTTGACAATTGTTTTTGTGCATGTAAAAGCATCTTAAATCGATAGTACTGAGGTTTTTTCAGCAACCGTAGCAAATATATTGCCAACATCTGTGTGTTGTGAAATTAAATTTAAGTTGATACGTTCAGGCTGTGGAAGGGAATTGATCCATCACTGTGGTGACCACAGTTTCCTGTACTTCCTTCCATACTATGTCCCCTCGCTGGACTGGTTTCACAGTCACAGGTCAGACTCTTGTTTGGACTCTGACTCGCATTGATGACCTGGACACTTCTCTGTGCAGGCTGATGTTCCATCCTTCCATCTCTCTGAGTTATCAGCATCACTGTTTTTTCAGGCTTCAGCTTGTTTTTTTAAGACGTTTACCCCAATTCTCCACTAGGCATGTCTGTCCTTTGTTCCAGCTGTGCCGCGGTTTTGTTCAGTCTTCAGCCACGCACCATACCACACCGGGGGTGTCTTGCTGCCCGACTCGCAGATTTTGTCTCTGGAAGTACTTTACAGAATAATCCCATGTCTATTAAGCTAGTATCTACCTTCCGCTCCGAGCACTCCTGCAGTTAAACTCCATACCATCTCTTTTCTGGCATTATAAAAAGGATCTGTTGTTTTTCCAAGATGAACCTCTTGTTGTCCGTGGTGTTGTAGAGAAGACGTATACGATATTGGGGGGTGTCTTTTGGTAAAATGACTGGGTAGTCTCGCCGTTTCACTTCCTGCCTGGCTGTCCAAACGGCCTGCGGGGCGCGGGAAAATAGACCCGCGGCGTATCTTCAGCGGACCGGAGCGAGGAGCCGCTTCGGAACGCAGCGCAGACGAGCCCCCTGTCTCTTCTTCACTGCTTAGATCGTACTTCAATTTATCGAGGAGGAGGTTATGTGAACACATAAGCTCTAGTTTACTGTAAAACACATTTAGATGTTGAAGTGCCTTCACTAAGGGCACCTGGATAGTAGGAGTTCCTATTCTGCCTGTCCTTGGATCCAGGGACTCAAACAGACAACTGTATCTTCACCTGTCTTCTGTATTTTGACCTCCTGTCTTGCTCTCCTGTTTCCTCCCTCTTGCTGGGTTGGGGTGAAGGATCAGCAGACTGCTGCTCCCTCTGGTGGCCAATGAGAAGCAGTGCGTCCCTTTAGAGAAAATGCTGTGATGGAACCAAGTAGTACAGATAAAACCATCCCTGTTATCATTGTCTCTACTGCAGCGAAAGCTGTTTGACTGAATCTCAACTCACTTGCTTCCCTTCTTGAGTCTTATAGTCCGTCCCACCAAGGAAACATGGGAAAATCCTGCGAGGAGAGAGGAAACGAGGAAATGTGTTTTAGAGGAATGAGAAGTCCTTTTCTTCTGAAGTATCCCGTGAATTTCTCAGCTGTATGGTCGGAGTTAGCAACGGCTTTCAGCTGCACAACTTCCAGGAAGGCTGCTCTTGTGTATCCTCGCTCATAGCTCCTCAGCGATCCCTCCTCCATCCTCGATAATAGCTCCTCAGAGATCCTCCCTCCATCCTCGGAGCAGGAATAAGAGCTTTGAGACGACCCTTACGAAGGAGGGCCAGAACCACTTTCGGTCCAGCCGAGGAGCGAGGAGATATCAAATCAGGGAAGTGAGATTCAGCCATTGTCTCTACTGCAGCTCCTTCTGTCTTCATATCACTGTAGCATCCTGGATGAGTCGATAGATGGAAAATTAATCTGCACGTATTCTGATAATTTGCTTAAATTCACTGATTCCAGCTGCTCAAAAGTGAATATTTGATGCTTTCCTTTGTACTGCTGGTCACACAAAACAAGCAGTTAGAATATGCTAACTTGGGCTGTGTAATACATTTTTCTTCATACATACATTTAATATTCCTTTAGTTATCCACGGTTTTTCATCAAATTTCTGTTTTACTTCTTTCTTTATTAGAGGACAAGTGATGTTACAACAGTCAAAAATGAATCATAGGCTTCATTCACGTTTTCTACATACACTTTACCCCAGTCTTGTTTCGTTAAATCCTCTTTGAATGTATTGATGTTTTCTTGGGTTCTGTTTCTTGTCATTGTGTATATTGTATTGTCTTTCTATACCTTCAAAGGACCTGCACACCCACACAGGTCTTTTGAGTTAACCTGTCTGATAATAGCTCTCTACCCAGGACTGTGTGGGTGTGTTCAGACTGATTGATTGACATCTTCCTGAGTCTCCTGTTAGCTCTGTTGCATCTGATAGGGCGGGACTAACGGCAGCTTTATCATTCTTATTGGTAGATGAAATTTGTGACCTATAAATTCCCGTCAGAGCTCCGGCCCACCTTCAACCTGAGCAGAGTTTAATCAGCCAGAAGAACTGAAATCACCTGTGTGAAATTAAAATGTTTTTTTTTTCTTAGAAATCAGTTTATGTTTGGGGTTTTGACTTTTGAACTTATTTGGTCAAAAGTGTCATCAACAAAAGAAATTAAACTTGTATTTATTTTGCCTATAAAATGTAAGAAAATTGTGAAGAAGTCCTGTAATAATCTTCCAAAGAACCAACATGATGCCTTCAGATGTCTTGTTTTGTCCAACCAAAAGTCCAAACCCCCCAAATATTAACTTTAAAAGACCAAAGCCATCAGTGGATTAATTGCAGATAAATTTTTTCAATTAACCAATTCATTGTTGTATCTCTAGTTTTATTTTTAAATTTTTGAATGTCGGTACTAAGAGATGAAACTTTATACTTTATATTTCCTTACACAAAAAGTGAGAATTCAATTTCAGTTCATCTAAGAAAGTTTACAAATTAAGTGCAATAAAAACCATATAGGGAACCATATAACAACATAAAGAGAGTAAAATTAAAATAATCAAACACCAGGATGTAAACAAAAGCAGAAGCTAAGGAATCTAAATAAGATGAAGAATTCAGACAAGAAGTGGGCAGATAAAAACTAAAGAGGAAATAAGAGATAACAGTGTACACAATGTAATGTTGTTAAGATGACTCTATAAAACAAACTGAAGACTAAATACATTCCCAAAATCTACTGCTATCATCTCACACCTTTATTAGAATATTTAGTGCTTCTTTTTAAGTTCTATTTTATTGGTTAGTGTTTTAATAAATGTAATATTTTGTAGATAATGTCTACATGTTCCTCTGTGTTAGGTCTGAATAACCACCAAGGCTTCAACAGATGAAATGTGGGAAGAAATGAGTGAACCATATCTACAAACTGGAAGAACTTTTAATAGCTCACACTTTTGTCATGCTTTACAGTATGAATATGTGGCCTCAATTATCTTCTTCTTGAGTACAAAATAAAAGTTTTAAAGAAAAGTAAAACACCAGCCTGTGTTGCATTAAAAAGAAAAAGTGAAATTACCCTTCATTCAACTGCAACAGTCTGCCTTTTACTGTTAAAAAAATATAAAACCTCACAAGCACTCTTGAAATGAATTTATTTTAATTGGAAACCACCCGCGGCGCTACCATTGGGCCAGGTGGGCCTAGGCCCACCCATTTTAGGTCCGGGCCCGCCCATTTTGACCCAGGCCTATAGTGAGTAGTGAGTGAAAAGCTTCTCAGCCAATCAGCGGCTTCTACCCCACGTGTGGACTATTAAGCCTGCCCACAGGCTGCATCGTCACCAGCAAGTGATCCAATGAAATGAATGACGTTTGCGTGCAAGCTTTTCAAGCAAGCTCAATGAGACAGACACAGACTGTAGCTATTAGCTAATATGAAACGCAAAGCAGCTTGTTTTCATTTAAATTCAGCAAGAAACGCTCCGCGGAGCAGGAGGTGGAAACTCCTGCCATTTTAAGTAACACGGTTACAAGTGACGAGTTACCATCCTGCTCGGCCGCCGTCTCCCCATCAAGTCCTCCCGTAGCCACCCTCTCACACCAGCAAGGCAAGTAGGCTAACGTTAACGTTAGTGTCTGGCTGTCTGTATGCAGGGGAACCCGTTTTTTTTGGCTTATTTTAACTGGTCCATCCAGTTTTCTGGAGGCCCACCTACAATCAAAATCCTAGCGCCGCTAGTGTTGGAAACCGGTTAAACTGGCAGATTTCCTCACTGGTTTATTAAAAAAAGACAACATGGCAAAACGTATTAAAAAAGATGGAGATTTTTTTAGTGTAGACGGAAATATCTAACTATAAATCTAGGAATCTCTGTGCGTTTTAGCAGTGTAGACAGAAATATGACATTAATGCCTCTTTAAGTTCCAACTGCCATTTTGAGATTAAACGTAACTCAGCACTGTGTGGGTGTGTTTAGACTGATTGATTGACATCTTCCTGAGTCTCCTGTTAGCTCTGTTGGACCTGTTAGGGCGGGTCAAATGACAGCTTTACCACTCTTATTGGTAGAAAAGATTTATGACTATCAGAGCTCCGGCCCACCTTCAACCTGATCAGAGTTTAATCAGCCAGAAGAACTGAAATCACCTGCCTTCAGATATCTTGTTTTGTCCGTTTTGTCCCACCAACAGTCCGAAACCCCCAAATATTCAGTTTAATCTCATTTATGACAAACACAACCATAAAATCCTCACATTTTAGAAGCTGGAACCAAACATTTGGTATTTTTACTTTTACCGAAACCATCAGTGGATTAGTTGCAGATACATTTTCTGTCGACTAATCGATTAACCAACTTACTGCTGTAGCTCTAGTAACTGTTTCCCTTCTGCTGCAAAGTTAAACTGAGTGACTGTAGATAGACAGAAGATGAAAAAACATAAAAAGAGACAGAATGATCGAACAACTGGGGAGGAGGGTCTGGCTAGTCCACACAGCATTCCGGGATGGGAGAAAAACATGCTCTGGTTTGTTGGCATGTTTTTAAACCAATCACAATCGTCTTGGGCGGTGCTAAGCACCGGACGGAGCAACATTGCTGCTGGAAAATAGTCTCGGGACGGAACTTGTTTAGATGCAGACCTGCATAAATGTTATTCAATTACTGCTATCACTCCTAACATTGAATTGAAAACAAACGGTTGTACAGGAGGCATAGCCCATGGAAACTTCTTCCACCTGAAAATACATTATTTGGCTCATCACTACCTTCTAGATTACAATAAATTATTATTACTGTGTAGAGGAGTGGATGAATGGCTGTACGTGTAGTGAAACTACTATACAAATGTTTTCTTATATCCTGTTCAATATTTTGTGCCCATATATTTGTTAGTCTAACCAACAGGAGGCAGAGAGAGCTAATACATATGCCTAAGTACTTCTGTGTTAAAGATGAAAGTTAGACCAGGTTAACACATAGCCTTCTTCTGATTACTGAAGGGAAATGAAGTAGTCCTAAAGCAACTACTAAAAAAGCACAGATTGAAGCCTGACAGTGACACAATTATAGGCTAATAAATAACATGGGTCAGATATTTTCAGATACGCTTTTAAAAATTTGACATGGCTGACAATGCATTATGTCAGTTGCCATCACATCACATAAATAGCATAACTGTTACCCCTATCTTATGTTAATCAGCACCTGGCCTTTCTAAAACCTTTTAGTTTTCTAGCCATTCCACCACTTTTCTAACTGCCCCCAACTAATGGGAAGGATGGCAGGTGTGGACACCAGTGTTGGGCAAGTTAATTACAAAATGTAAGACATTATTGATTACTAGTTACTGTCATTTGAGAGTAATTAGTTATATTACAATATTACTGTCTCTGAATTGTAATGCTCATGTTACGTTTGAGTTACTTTCACCAAAATAGAAGCGGAAGTATTCTGGGCAGGTAGCTTGTGAATTTCACCACGGGGTCAACAAAGTCTCATCTTTATCCACTTTAATACATCATAATTTATTCATATTACTTTGTATTATTAATCTGACGCTGTAAAGTAACTAAAGCTATAAAATAAATAGTTAAGTAAAACGTTCAATAGCCTACTTGACTCTGAATTGTGGTGGACTAGAAGTAGCCTAATAAGTAGGATTAAATGAAAAATGCCTAATTAAAATTGAATCCAAGTAGCCGACAGTATATTGTTACTTTCCAGTGCTGATAAAATGTAATATTACGTGTAGCAAGACTAAACATTAATTCTCGACATGTTATCTTGTCAGTTGCTCGGTCCCATTGCTGTCGCCACTGACAGGACACAGATGTTGTCAGTTACCGTCTCTGGTTCTGGTTCTGGTTCTGACCACGGAACACTGACGGGACAGCTCGCTTCAATGCAGCGTAAAAAACTCAGGACAATAATGTCGCAAATGTATCCGTCTCTGCAGTCATTTCAACCACTGAATTGTAACGCGTTACTCCCATCACTGATGGACACTATGAACGTTTTTTTCTTATCATCCATTTATTTTTAATATCATTATGTTTCGGGGGGTGGGGAGTATTTGTTTATGGGACTGTGTTCGTTACCTGTTGCCCCTTGGTGACTGATGTCGATGTCTGTCTTGCACACGGTGCAGAACGCGTGAGGAGGTTCTATATACAGTCTATGTGAGGTAGTCTGGACATTTTTTTTATTTATTTATTTGATTGGGACAGTGCATGTTAATGAACAAACATGGAATACACGCATGTAAACATGGCGGATTGTAGCCAAGGGCTAATTTCCATCCGTAGTCCCACGGGCTAAGATCACACAGATCACAAAACATTGCATAATAAAATTTACATCTACAGTAAGTACATCGTTTATCAATAAATTAACAAAGGCCCTATATACAATATTCACATAAGACTTAAAAATTCATTCAACTTCAAAAATCCATATACACATTACAAAGTAAAGAAATTCAGAAAAGGATACAACATACCCACTAATGTGTGCAAATTTGGTTTTCCCATAGCCATTTCTTCAACTGAGCTTTAAATGAGCTATATGTAGGGCATTCTCTCAATCCTCATGTGGAGGAAAGGCTATCTCTCCCATTAAGAAATCGTTCCGAACCTTTTTTTGAGTCGGTTCAGCCATGGCATGCAAACCTACGGTTATCCGGACAGCCTGGCTTGCTGAGGCACTGAATTGAATTAAACGCGCGAAGCATTTGGCTAGGAGGGGCAGGTGGGCGGAGGGTTAAAATGCAGCGCTCTGATTGGCCGAAAGCATGTCACTCCACTGCTCAGCGGTAGAATCGACGTCATAGATGTAGATTGCATAGAAACAGAAAGCGGAGAAATGCGAGATGCAGTGAATCGTTCAAGCGTACTTAAGGGTCAAAATGCGTGCCGAGTACGAAAGATGCGTACATGTTGGCAGGTCTGTAGATGGAACATGTGTACGTTCAAAAGTTGTTTTAGTCGTGGAACAGAAAACTCAGATTGGACAGAGAGTCTAGTTAGCTGTCTGGATTTACCCTGCAGAGATCTGAGGATCAGTTAACCATAGTATTCAGAAATATAAAAAAAACATGTTTCAATTTCAGTCTGACTTGAGGTTAATAATGTATCAGGATGTAATTGAGTGCTGATGTCTGTGAGTACTGCTGCATCACCACCTGGGGGAGCCATTGACCAAAAACACACAGGTGGTTGGACTAGAAGAACAGCTCTCAACTCTCTCATTCACATATTATATTATTTCATCTCATTAATTCACTTATTTTCACTAGTGGATTACAGTATGAAGGCTTTTCAAAGTAATGTGGAGAATTAAGTGATGTTTTAAGTCATGTTATGCTCTAGTGTTGCAGCATTAACCTGAACAGTAATAACTCCGGCTCTAAATCACATAGTGAAGACAAGACACTAAGCTCCAGTGATTTTATTAGTAATGTTTTCAACCAGTCTTGGTCGTTCTCAAAGCTCAGGTTCTTACTAAAGAAGGGAGGAGAGTAGAGGGGGGGGGGGTGTGATGTGTTTGGAGGAGGGACTCCATCATTTAGAGAAGTGAACAGTTCCTGGTTTAGCAGTGAAGAAGAAAGAGAGGCAGCGTTAAACCATCAGATCCTCCAAAATGAATGTCTGTCAGTCTCTGATCTGCTTCTTCTTCCTCAGTGAGTAAACTCAGCTTCTACTCTCTCTTAATTATGTCATTTTTATTTATTATTTCTTTATCTACAGTCGGTCAGTTCAACTTTGCAGCAGAAGGGAAACAGTTTGTCATGAGTAGACTCTGTTACAACACATCTAGTATTAGTCCAACATCATGTTGGTTTCTGTGGTTAAACAGGATGTGATGAGTGGTGATAGTCACAGCCTATGTATTGGACCTGTGCCTGTTGTTGTGCTGTACTTGTTTTCTAAGCAGTTATTAATGTTGTATTCTAACTGTAACAGAGGAAATAGTTCTGCTGCTTCCCCCTGACTACAGTTTGTTGTAGCTTCACATCTCAGGAAACTCCAGATCTAAACCTATAGAGGTTCACAGAGAGAAAGGAAGGGAGGAAAGAGGAAGGAAGGTGATCAACTCACCAGTACAGGCTCGGACTTTATCTTTTCTTTTAATAATGAGATGAGATGCCACTCATTGGTTTTCTGTGAGGAACTAGAGGATTACTCTTTTGCACTACATAAACAGGATTAACTACTGTCGGATTTTGATAATTGTAAATTATTAATATTATTATTGTTATTTAAATAAAAAACTAATTATTAAATTAAGAATCAAGAACAGTGTCAGCGGATTCCTCTTCATACATCATCACAGCATCGCTACTAAAGATACCACAAGGCTCAACAAACTTGTAACCCATCCCAACACTTTGGTTTAAAAAGAAATTGATCACAAAAAGGAAACTACCTAATAAACTACTTCATTTTAAATGAATGAATGCCATCTTACAGAGGAGAAACACAGAGAAACCTGGAAGGCACAGCTCAACAGTCTAACAGCATTTTCTAAACTACAGTTTATGAATACATCTTGTTTTTAATTCCTTTTTTTATTTTGACATTGCGTGTGGACATTTTATTCTATTATAATGGTTCCATGTGTTTCATTATTGTTGACTGAATCACTTCATTGCTTTTTGAGTTGTTTTTATTCTCTGGGGAACATTAAATCAGAGTCAGACTGTGAGATTATTTTAATGCTTGAAATCTGAAAGAATCCAGATCTCTGTTGTTTTAAACTGTTACCCCTCAGTCACAGACTGGTTGAACTGGGCAGCTCCCAGTATGACTGTGGGGATCTATGTATGATTTATGGAAATGTGAAACAAAACAGACTGCAACATCTTACAGGAAGTACAGATAGTAAGTATTGATTGTTCATCTTTTTAACAGCACTGCAGGATGGAAACATTGGTCTCATCAATGCAGAAATCATCGAGAGTACAGGAACTGAAGGAGGAAACATCACAGTTGCTTGCTCCTTCACTTTCTCTGGAAAGAGGAAGATCTTCTGTAAGGACGAATGTAAAGATGGAGACATTCTCATTGACACAGAAAAAATCACAGCTCAGGACGGCAGATACAGCATTGAATATATAGAAGGAGATTTTCCACTAGATAAAACAATTCTGTATGTGAGCATCAGAAACCTGACTCAGTCTGACTCAGGATGGTACAGATGTGGTTTGGACAGATCTTTCTTCCCATCATCATACGAGGAGTTTGAGATCCGAGTTACAGACGGTGAGTTTCTACTGAGAGTCATGTTATTAACTGTTCACTGACAGCTGCTGATGTTTCAAATAACTCAACATGTTTAGTCTAACAGTTGTATTTAGAGCTGTATATTTTCATTATTGTGAACTCTGATAAATGCTCCTTTAACAGTTGATGTGTAAAATATGTAATAAACTCAGACGGACTGATTGGAATCTTGTTGCACCAAACCCATTGACAAAATGGCATCATGGCTTTGCGTAAACATACACGCCACTTTCCTAAAGCCAAATGGTGTGTGATCTGTACGCATTTTGAGCTATCCACGTGTATGTCTACGCTGTAAACAGCGGATGTAAACATATCGCGAGAACGTGCCGTACTATCTGTACTACTGTACTGTACTAAAAAAAAAAATGTTGGGTTTAGGAAAAGAACATTGGGAAAGGCTTTAGTAACACAAAAAACAACAAAAAAATGATAAAAAAACAACAAAAACCGACGTTGACCAAAGTCACACGCTTAGGAAAACAATAAACGGTTGGGTTTTACCCATCCGCCACCCCAACCAACCTCCCTCCACAGACTTACGTGCTTTCATAATACTCGCTACAGTGAAAATTCACACATAATGTAGGTCAATGGCGGCCAAACGGTGTTGATAAACACGCTAAAAAGTGATTATGCATGTTGGTAACGCGCCAAAACGGCATATGAATTGGTGTGTCATACATACGCCACTTTATGAGATCAGTCTGCCATTGATGACCTTCAGCATTTAGCTGTGGGATTAAAACACATGGATGTTAGCACAGAGTTCTCTGCAGGGAGCATCTGATCATCACCACTTCTTTGGATCTCTACAATCACTATCTGACTGTTTGATTGTGTTTTTAATGTTTCACAGCTCCAACCTCTCCTCTCAGACCTTCTTCACCATCAGTCCCATCAGCCTCCACACTGATGACATCACAGAGTTTAAGCTCCACACCTTCATCAGCCTCCCCTGAAGCCAGCGAGCAGCCTCAACAGAAACACACAGCTCCAGGTACATTTACTTTGTTGTTTGTATGTGAATATACTGTTATTGCAAATACATGGATGTGTATGCTTGTATGCATAGAACTTATATTCACTGTTGGTTTAAATGTTATAAAATGGTTATAAAGTATTCATTTAAAAATGTTAAGTTGATGTTACTATTAGTTGGACAACACAGCATGAATGATCTCTCAGGTCTCTCATGTACCTTGGAGTCCAGTTTATGCTGCCAGATATATTTAATAATCAACCAGGAAGTGTAAAACCAACTTGTTCTTCTGCTCAAACAGCCCAAAGAGCTCTGCTGTATGTGGGTCTGACTCTGGTCCTCTTCTTCATCATGTTATCAGTAGCTTTGCTGATTTTCTGCAGGATGAGAGCCAGGAAACCCAAAGGTTAGACTACAGGAAACACACACACACACACACACACACACACACACACACACACACACACACACACACACACACACACGCTATATCAGTGAAGAAGTCATGTCACAACCATTAACACTGTAAAGAGACAAACAAATTTGAAAAAAGCAGCTCGTAGGGCTCTCCATCTCGGGCATTGTAGATGTTCAACTGTGTCCTGGGCGACTGTGCACGGAGGGTCTTTTGTAACAACATGGACGGGGGTCTTCTAGACTGCATTGCAATGATTGGCTACAGTCCCCCAAAGTGCTTATACTCCGGTTCAGGAGACGTTTCCAAAGAGTAGACTAATCTACAACAACAGAGAGAGACAGAAGAGAGGAGGTCCATTCTTGGAGACACTATAACCGCAATCAGTATGAACGACGACAGTTATGTTATTGTAACTCCAGATTCTATGAGTATAGGCTTTGCCCTCTAAGGCTACGCTATTGGGGTTATCCCTTCGCGCATGCGCAGTCGTGAAGATTTTCTTTCCCGCCCTTGCGTACAGTACGGGCTTCAACTACGTCTGCAGATACTGTATATAAACAGAGCGGACCCATTGTTCATCTCCCAACATCAGCTTTTTCTTCAGCTAATGTAACAGGAGCAGGTGGCCCGAATCTTAGAGGGCTACGCCTATACCCATAGAATCTGGAGTTACAATAACGTAACTATCGTTCTATTTCGTATAGGCTTCGCCCTCTAAGGCTACTCTATTGGGTTAGGGCGAAGCTGATGTAGTCAATACCACCTGTGACACAGGGTCCACAAGCATAACATAGACTTTTTTCTCTCTCATGCACTGGCAGGAGATTGCATCAGAAGCGTTATTCTGGTAAAAGAGCCTGCCTATGGAGGACTAAAAATGACAGAAGGAAAAATAAATAAATAAAAGTAGAAATAAATAAATAAATGCAGAAATATAGTGAAAATAAATACATTTTGGTAACATAAATGGCTATTTCTGTATTTTTACATGTATTTATTTATTTATGCATTTCTATATTTATGTATTTATACATTTATTTATATATGTATGTATTTATATATTTATGTATTTATATATTTATATATTTATATATTTATTTATTTATACATTTATTTATTTATACATTTATTTATTTCTGTATTTCCACATTTCTACATTTATGCTGTATGCTAATTGAGTGGGGGGTGCCAACATCAGTCTGAAGAAGGATTGGTTAGAGCGATGTGATCGAATCTACTACTACTGCCTTGATTTCACTGGTACAAGGAAGCCTACTCTGCTGCTTATGTGCAGGTTGAGCACCCCTATACAGCATAGTGTATATTAATGATAAACAACTAGATTTTCAAAACTGGAGGAATATATAACTGCCATAAACGATATTTTGAGATAAAATTGTGATAAAATAACTTCCGCTGTGGAGTCCATCCAAGCCATGGATGTATTAAGAGAAGCAGGTTAGCACTAGCACATAATCGTTTTGTTGGCTAGGTGCTTCTGCGGACATTGTGAGGCTATGGCGTCGGCGGTGGACAGCATGTGTTGTCGAGAGGTGGATGCCTACTGGGCACTAGTTGAGGGTTTAGTCCCGGCCACGGACATTACCTGCCTGACGCTCCATCCCGGCTTTGATGCCTGCTGCCTCAACCCGTTCTCGCTGCAGGTAGCATACCTCAACTTCAGGCAGGAGTATGGCCCTCTCCAAGCCAACAGACCAGAGTATGTGTAGATGAGAGTAATTTAGAACACTATTATATTATTATACACTTCTATTATAGTCGTCAGTTTTCTACACAAATAACAAACTGTATCAAAATAATTAATGTACATACTGTAACTACTTATATATAGCCATATTCTACTGCACTTCATACTATTCCTCCTGCACATACAGTACACTTATTCTTACGTTAACGTTTCTGCACTACAATGGTACTGTTACCACACTGCACATATCTGTCTATGTGGTTCATACTGAATATCCATATTTATTACATTTTTCTTATAATATATTCTGTTAATACCCTGCATATATCTATATTATTACTGTTACTCCTACTACATTGCACATATCTGTACATGTTGTTCATTACTTAGTTATACATATTAGATTTTTTTTCAATTCTGGTTGGACGCAAACTGCATTTTGTTGTCTTTGTTCTTGTACTCTTCACAATGACAATAAAGTATAATCTAATCTAATCTAATGTGCATTATTGATGCTGCGGGATTAGCAGATTTTTAAACTCTGATGTGCGTACATACCTTTATGGAATAGAATAACTGAAAATGTTACATAAAATAAGTCTATCACTCTTGATCATATTGACTACGGTATGTTAACAGGATTATCAATATCAACATTGCACCCCTATCATCAGGGCTGTACTTGGACTGAAATTCAGCCCGGGACTTTTACACGAGTGCCCTTGGTGCACGAGCAGAAGGATTTTTTGCAGTTATTTTAATTCTAATAGTGTTTTTATGGTATAAAGAGAATCAGATTACGCTGAAGACCTTCAAGAAACTTTAGGATGACACCTGCCTCCTCAGGTTGTATAAGCAAGTCACCACTGCACTGAACACAACCAGGTCAGCAAAACCTAATCTCCAACACATAAGTCACAGTATACTGCTAACTACCAGCATGTCATATGCACAGTCAGTTGGAGTGATAAAATAGTTACAAATACTCAAACTCATATACTCAAAAACTACAATGCAGTCCCATAAAATACAGATTTGTGTGTGTATGTGTGTGTCCTTACTTTCTCAGCTTGCCTCCCTGGCTCAGCTTCCCCTGTGATGGACCCTGCCTCTGCTTACTGATTGTGCAGCTACATATGCATGAGATATAAATATGACTAAGAATAAAACATGTTCTAATTCAATCTGTGCTTCAGTCAAGTTATTATCTATTGAATCGATTGAATAAGAATCGATCACCGGCGATCGCCGCCCAATGCATGCCGGTTAGATTTGTGTCTGACTTGATCCGACTTGATCCCAACTTGCTCTGACGTCATGCACACGTGGGCAACGATAATCTCACGAGACCAAGGCGGCCGCAGTTCTGAGACGCAGGCAGCGCAGTTGCTTTTCACCAACTGCAAGAGCCAGGCGGACGCAGGCAGACCCAGTGCATGCTGGGAAACGCCGGCATCCCAGCTGATCAAACAGCTGATTGGTTCAGAATCGACTCAACATGATGACGTTTTATATAAACATTTTATTGATTTTCAATCGGAGGGATTTTAACTGTGATTTGTCTGATTTAAAAGCTTATTATGTACAGAACACATGTTGTGAGGTTGATAGTTATGTTATGTTTAGAAGTCAGAGAGACTAAATCTGTTCAGATTACGGATCATCTACAGTCTGTTGGTGATTAAAATCAGCAACAGATCGCATGTAGAGCATTTTGACAGCTACTCTGTCCTAATAAAACCAACTGGAGACTGTGTAGGAGCTGATATATGGGTCTGATAACATTTTATGAAATCGGAATCGGACCCGAACGACCACAGTGTTTCTGTCACTTCCTGTTCAGCCTGAAGGCTGCTGGAGTCAGCTGGAAAACTGTCCGACTTGAGAGCGGACTTTTATCACCGCCCCCGCTGCTGCCGCCTGCTCGTCTACTTTACAGGCGAGGCGCAGTTCATCTCGAACGAGCCTATAGACACAGCGCTCCGCTGCAGCTGAACGGCCAGGCCGGTGTTCTGTCGATGTAGCATACTTTGTCAGAATAGCATACCGGAAGTTTAGTTTTATAGCAGGGTCTGTCAATTTGGCCTACTTTGTCAAAACAGCATACCAGTGTTTGTGAAGGGTATGCTGTTTTGATAACCCCTGGTTTAATAAAAAAAAATACAGTTTATAAAGGGGTATGCTGTTTTGATAAACCCTGGTTTAATAAAAAAAATACAGTTTATAAAGGGGTATGCTGTTTTGATAGCCCATTTTTTAATAAAAATACAGTTTCTATAGGGGTATGCTGTTTTGATAACCCCTGGTTTAATAAAAAAAAATACAGTTTATAAAAGAGGTATGCTGTTTTGATAGCCCATTGTTTAATGCGATATAACAGCCCGGTCTCATGGAAGTTCGTGTAATTGTGACGTTATTTGAATCTATTGATACGTGTTCACGGAGACGTTTTTGTCGGTTTTTACGTGGACAAGACGAAAATGTAAAGTAATGTATTTCACCAGCGGGCCGCCTCGCGGGCACCTCCCGGCTTATGGAGCGTCCTTTTCGGCCGCCTCCCGGCCACCTCATCCAGCGGGTCCCCAGCGGCCGCCTCGCGGGCACCTCCCGGCTTATGGAGCGACCTTTTCGGCCGCCTCCCGGCGTCCTTACCCCGAGAAAATAACGTTACATTTACAAGTCCTAAAATAACGTTACATTTACACGTAAAAAATAACGTTACATTTACAAGTCCTAAAATAACGTTACATTTACACGTAAAAAATAACGTTACATTTACACGTAAAAAACAAGAAAAACGTCTCTGTGAACACGTATCAATAGATTAAGAATAACGTGGCCATTTACACGAACTGCCGTGAGACCGGGTTGGATATAATACACCAACACTTACCGCTTGTAATCTTAGGTATGCTGAAATGATGGTTTAAATTTAACGCATGCGCAATCCCACAAATTTCACTGCTGCGCATAAGCATTAACCGAAGGTATCCCATTCTGATGGGTATGGTGTTCCGTTAGAACACCGGTCGCGTATGAAAAAGAAAAAAAAAACAAACTTATTGACCACCGGCCGGTTCGGCCTGAAATGGACCGGCCGTTCGGGATTGTTCCCGGTATTCCCGATGGCCAATCCGCCCCTGAGTGGCAGTAATAGTCACAATAAAGATAATTGAACTACGACTATAAATAGTAGTTGCAGTAGTTCATGGCGTAGCAGGGCGTTACAGGACGTAGCAGGGAACTGCACGGCGTAGGGTGTAGCAGGACCACGGCGACAGCTGCAGCCATGATTTAGGGGCAACCCTAGTCCAAGGAAAACTGCTAGGCAAAAAAAAAAGACAAAAAAAGTGGTCACAACACATGCACAACCTAATACAGTCCAGTATGAAATGTCTTCTTCCTACCATTAGAAGTAATTTGTAAATGTTTATGTATACAGCTAATGATAGATACAAGTTACACTACCTGATGAGCATTGCAGACATGTGATTTTGCACTGTGACCCACGGTGAAGCACTAATGGTCCAGGATCCTGTAGAGAGAAGCCCTCTGTCTCTTCAAAATCTACAGTGCTAGGTGCATCTATCCCTTCATTACTGGCTGCACTCTGCCAAAATCTGAAAAACACGGAGCTTCAAAATCACTCACAAAAAAAGATACAAGCTTAGTTACCAACTGGATCAGTAATAATAATAAAAAAAAGAGAAATAAAACCAAAGCAGCTCTGACGTGTCAAAACCTCTAGTGGCAAAATCTAGGAGATTTCAGCATATTGATTAATATATAAATTTGGACTTTCTAAATTACCAGAGAGTAGCCTACTGGGTACAAAAGTGCAAAAAAGGGCCAAAAAAAAAGGGGGGAAAAAGGGGGGGGGGGGGCCCCCCCCCCCCCCCCACACCCCACCCCAGGTAAAAAAAAAAAAGGAAAAAAAAGGGGGTGTCCCTGGGCGCCCCCCCCCCCCCCCCAGCCTATAGCAAGCTTAAGAGGGGAGCGAAACGAGGATGTTAATGCTAGCTAGCTGCCTGCCCGCCGGTTAAGCTCTTTAGAAGGCAGGCGGGCGCAAAACTGGCAGGAGGTGTCGGGGGTGAGAGCTGGGCCCGCGTGAGCAGCACCGAGGCAGGTCTCGTTGCTGGGATGGAGGTCCGGCGGCGGGATGTAGCCAGTCCAGCAGTTGGGGCAGAGGCGAACACCGCTGGAAGTCGAGTTTGTCTTCATGCTGCTAGCTTGAAGAAAAAGTGGGAGATGAACAATGGGTCCGCTCTGTATATATACAGTATCTGCGGACGTAGTTGAAGCCCGTACTGTACGCAAGGCCGGGAAAGAAAATCTTCACGACTGCGCACGCACGAAGGGATAAACCCAATAGCGTAGCCTTAGAGGGCGAAGCCTATACGAAATAGAACCAGAGGTTCACGGGGACCGTCCACACCGTCCAGACCGCAAAAAGCATCAAACACATTTAAATCTCTTTAAAACCAAGGGGAGGGCCAACAGTTTAAAGGGAGGGACTCACATGTACTAACAGGCACACGGCCGGCCAGGCTACCAAAACTAAGAACAGAGAAACTCTGATAACAACTCACACTGGGTCTTCATTTTCTGCTCAGGATGCATACAGGCTAGTTGTTTGCTGCTGTTTTAATGTTTTAAATTCCATATATAGAACATTTAAGGTCTGCCCAGAAAGTTTAGAAAGCTCTTATTTTAAATGAAGTCACAAAATGTTTTTTTTTTAAAGTTATCTCTTTATTCTAATGTTTTTCAGAACCTCCTGTGGAAACTGAGTACTCTAATGTCACAGAGGTGAGTTTGGGTTCATCTGGACATCTCAGCATCATTAGTGTTTGAGAAACCAGCTGATATTAATACAAAGCCCTGTTCTCTTCCTGCAGGCCAACCGAGTGTATGAGGAGATCAGAGAGGACAGACAGAGCACATCTCCTCCTGTAGAAGTGTCTACAGTTTACACTTACGCCAAATACACCAAACCAGATGGAGCGGAAACCACAGAGGAGTACAGCTTAGTCACTGCACCCACTTCTCAGAAGAAAGTAAGTCAAAAGTCTGGTAGGGTTTTAGGTTTTAGTAAACCCCTTCAGGCTGCAGCTGATAGGTACTAGTTTTTATTTACACAGCTGTTTCTCTATCCCTAGCACCTATGGAATGCCGTTTTATTCACAATTAAATAAATGAATAAATACATAATTAAATGAATAAATAAATAAATAAATACATAAATACATAAATACATGAATAAATAAATCAGTATGCCTCTGAAATACATCATGAAATAAATAAATGAGGCAATAAATACATAAATAATTAAATACATTTAATTATTTTATGGTACTTTTTTTTCATAAGTCCATATTTATTTATTTCAAGAGACTTTTATTTCATAAGTCCACATTTATTTATTTCAAGCGACTTTTATTTTCCTAATGCCACATTTATTTATTACACTCTCTATTTATTTCAAGTTCCTAAATGCAAATCAGGGGGCGTGGCTATCTCTCACAATCAGAACAGAGCCGTGGGCAAAAAAAGGCTGGAGAATTGAGCGTGCAACACGACCGGCAGTTTGCGGTGCTCTTTACGCAGTGCACAGTCACCTATTCTGGGGTAACTAGACCACCAACTATAGCGCTGACCTGACGGAGCACCACGACCGGCAGTGTGCCCAGCCCACAGTCACCTACTACTTTCTGACCAAGTAGTTACAGGAACGTAGTTATGTGAAAAGTCCACTTCTAAGCAGTTCTACTAACTACTCTCCCCCAAAACCGTTTTTTTCCATTTGCATTCGCACTGGCCAAGTGGCCATAGGGACTATAGGAGGGGTAAGACCCAGGCACGGCGTTATGGGTGGGCCTGACGGGCCTAGGCCCACCCACTTTTCAACAGGCTCACCTAAAACTTTTCTTCAAAAAACATTAATTAATTAATACATTATAATTTGGTGAAGAATTATTAAAAATCAGCAAATAATCTCAGAATTTGTGCTAAAATTGTCTAAATGTTTAGTTTTCAAAAACAATTTAAAAAAACTGGTCATGTCTATTTTTATGTTTCTGTGCAAGTTCAGCAGACAGTGAGGTTCGGGAGCGGATGTAGCTTGTCGGTATGCTAGGCTAGCTCCCAGTGATCTGAGAATGTGAAAATCATTTCCAGTAAAGGACAATGTTGCAAGAGTCGTTAAGGTACCTTAAACGTGCACGAGCGGTCTCAGAGTCATCGCTGCAATCTGGAGATGAAGGAGAGCTGTGAAGGCTACTCTGCCTGTATTGTATTATATCATTATATGAGATATATGGATTAAAATAATCGATTCATAACTCTCTACAGAGCTGCAGGTGCAATTCTATTTATATAACAGTTTACTGTTGTCAAGTTGTTTTTCCCTCATGGTTTTCTCTTGTTATGGCCAATAATGCTTAAGGGCTTGTTAATGCGATTTATTTATTTTTGTTAAACATGTTTATAACATGAATCATCACACTAAAGTAAGGAAATAACTTGAGTCTTGTTTTACATGACAGATGATGTTGTCAATGAACAAGTTCTGTGGCCGAGTATTGATTGACACTGTCGGGCAGTGTTGTTGATTTGTATTGTTGAAAACTTAAACAAATTGAAAAGAATTGTGAAATATTCTGCCTCATGTTATACGAGCAGAACTAAACTATGTTTTGGGGAAATATTAGATTCCTGACCACTTTTACAGTCTATAGGCCTTAGGTTAGGAGAGATGCGCTATAGTGCAGCCAGGTATGGTGCGTAATGGAGATTCCAAAGCGCTCTTCTTTTGGTCAGAACCAAGGAGAGCGATTGCGGATAGGTCGGTCCTTTGCACGGAAACGTTTTACAATGCAACAACATATTTAAATAGCATCAAGCTTTAACAATCTTTATTATGTAAGCACATATAATATATATAATATAACAGTATATTAGTCAGTCATTTGTATTAGGTTAAACAGGGATTTGATAACGTTTTTAATTTAAGGCCCACCCACAATTGGTCTGGCCCATCCAAAACTGGAATCCTGGCGCCGTGCCTGGTAAGACTGTGATGCAAGCACGGCAACGGTCTTTATAGCGTTAAAATCAGAAAACAAATACACCAAAACAGTATGAACTAAATACTAAATCTAATGTATATAGCATATTTGTCATATTTTAAACAAGTCTCCCGAAGAGAAACGGGTATCTCTCTCTCCCCCGCCTCTGCCGGCTGCACTGTGGACGTATGTGTGTGTGTGTTTGTGTGTGTTTGTGACGGCCGGTGTGCCAGTTTAGCTGGTGATCATGTCAACTGGTGATATTTGCATGAAATCTGTGAATATTCAACAAGGCCCTGCCCTGCGTTCTGCTCTGCCTCCGCCCCTCGAGTGCCAGAGGTTCACATTTTCACAAAGTGTTTGCAAGTGAGACCAAATAATGGATATCACTGAAAACATCACCAGTTGATGTGTAATACATGTCCATTTAAGCATTATTCACACAAATACGACACATACCGTATAAACGAAGAAAAAAAAACGCACTAGAGATCTAGCTGGGATTCGAACCTTGGATGTCATGGACAAAAGAATTAACAAACTAGCTTCTACATCATCTACACACACTACTGCAATGATGTTGTAATTTCTATCTATATATTGGACTTTTAATTAACACAGGTTAACATAGGAGAGAAATATATACGCCCATGTTAACTGGTGATATCACAATTTAACATGGGCAAATGCAAGCCTCCAAACAGTAAAGTAGGTTCATCTTTGCCTCACATAACGAAAACTAACTGATGTACAACAAATGTGGCATTAGGAAAATAAAAGTCTCTTGAAATAATTAAATGTGGACTTATGAAATAAAGGTACCATGAAATAATTAAATGTATTTAATTATTTATGTATTTATTGCCTCATTCATTTATTTCATGATGAATTTCAAAGGCATATTTATTTATTTATTCCCATATTTATGTATTTATTCAGTTATTTATGTATTTATTAGGACTGTCAAAATAACGCAGATTAATCCATTCCATATTGACGTTTGACCCTGAGCCGTTCTAGCCACTATTCAACTGTTAAATGAAGGAGGGAGACGAGAATGTGCTGCCTGGATCATTGATTGGAACATTTAGCTACTTGTTACTTCTTCCTGCCAACCCTGGCTACCGAAATCTGGTGCCACTGATATGTCTGCTCTTCTCTCTGATGCTCTGAAACGGACGATACAGGCAACACAAACACCGCTGCACGTGACACTAGTTAACACTATGCTCGAAAGCAGCTAACGTTAGCCTACCGCTAGCTAGTAGCTGGATTAAACACTGTTAAAATGCTGACAGCTAACGCTAAACGGTGTAAAGTTTGACTGTGTTTTACTGTAGAGGATTCAACACCGGTATGTAACAATCTGCTAGCCTGACAAGCCAGCTGCCACTAGGGTGCGTCTAGATTTCTAGTAGTGTTGACGAACTGACCGAAGAGCCGGTTAATTAACCCGACTCGTGTCACTGAGCCGGGAGAATCTAGTGCCATACGTCAATGAACCGACTCACTCCTGTTTTTTTCTTTTACTTCATTCGGCCGTTGGCCGTTGGCATTATATATATGTCAATGGTTGGCCGTTGTGTAGCTGGTATTCTTCTGCTACTGTGTGTGTTGTAATCTAGCTCATTAGCGCCTCCACTGGACTGGAGTGGTGGTGGTAGAATCAATCAGGAAATGAGCTATGTAACCCATGATGTAACCGTGCAACCGGTCGGCCGCTAGACTCTAATGTAACCGTGCAACCGGTCGGCCCGCTCGAGTCTAATGTAACCGTGCAACCGGTGGACGCTCGAGTCTAATGTAACCGTTACCAACCGGTCGGCCCTTAGACTCTAATGTAACCGTGCAACCGGTCGGCCCGCTTTCGAGTCTAATGTAACACGTTGGCGATTCGAGCCACTCGAGTCTAATGTAACCGTGCAACCGGTCGGCCCGCTAGACTCTAATGTTACCGTGCAACCGGTCGGCCCGCTAGACTCTAATGTAACCGTGCAACCGGTCGGCCCGCTCGAGTCTAATGTAACCGTGCAACCCGGTCGGCCGCTCAGGTCTAATGTAACCGTGCAACCGGTCGGCCCGCTAGACTCTAATGTTACCGTGCAACCGACTCTAATGTAATCAAGCGGTGTCTTGGTTTCCCAAGTTTGAGTTATTAACCAAGCCTTGTTTCTGGTGCATCTTAGAGGATTGTGTTCACGGCAATTTACACATTATCGATGGGGAAGTACAGTACATCACATACAAATACACGTCATGTTATCTTGGTAGTTATGTTAAGTTAAATGTTAGAGAAGTGAATGTTGCTACATGGTAGCTAGGCTAGGCTGTCACAAGGAGACCGTAAGGACCGTAACCGAGGGTAGGCTACTGCATGAGTCTATGTAATCAAACGGGTGTCTAGGTTCTCGGCAAGTTTGACTTATCAACCGATAGCAGAAGCCTTTATCTCGTGCATTTTAGAATTGTGTTGATGGAAATTCATATGCTACATTACCAAGGGGAATGTATTAGGCCTATATCACATACAAATACACGTAATGTTATCTTGATAGATATTAAAGTTAAATGTTAGAGAAGTGAATGTTACAGGCTGTCACGAGCAGACCGGGGGGGCACCGGCTAGTGCGAGACCGAGTCGAGACCGAATGTAACCCATAACAACCGCTCGAGTATATAAGCAAACGGTTTGTCTAACGGTTCTCGGCAAGTTGGAGTTATTAACCAAGCCTTGTTTCTGATGCATCTTAGGTGAATGTGTTCGGAAATTCACACATTATTGATTGGGAAGTGCATCACATACAAATACACACGTTATCTTAGTTATGTTAAGTTAAATGTTAGAGAAGTGAATGTTACAGGCTGTCACGAGCAGACCGGGCGGGCACCCGGCTACTGCCGAGACCGGGAGTAGCCGGGTGCCGCAGCCTCAGGCACGTGAACCGTTGACCGAATCTATAGACTCGGTTCGCCAACCAACAACCGTCCGGTTGAACCGACTCGCGTAAAAGAGCCGGTTGTCACATCACTAATTTCTAGGCTAACCATCTGCAGCTGCCGTCGGAAAAACAACACAGACGGTGCGTTCAATGAAACTGGTAAACTACAGCTTCGTGGTGCATTTGAAGTTATTGTAAATGTCCTTTTCCCATCTGGTGGTTGTTTTTGTCGTTCAACAGCAATTTACTAGTGAAATAAGTTATTGTTATTGTTATAGATTATTATCAAATCATTTAATTTTGACCATATGGCCTTAGCAATAAACAAGCCCTTCTTTAATGTCACCGACTGTTGTTTAGTACCCTTCGTTTTTCTTTTCTTTTTTTACTTTCTTAAAAAGTATTGGTTCAGGCACCGTTAATTATGTATGCGATTAATTTCGATTAATTAATCACAGAGTATGTAATTAATTCAATTACATTTTTTAATCGATTGACAGCCCTAGTATTCATTTATTTAATTTTGAATAAAACGGCATTCCATAAGCACCTACCTATCTTTGATGATCATGAGTCATGTAATAATGTTAATTTGCCTTTTTATGTTTGGATGGAGGTTTTGAGACGTGGTCTGAGACAAATGAAAATGTTATTGTACAGCAGAGGACTTTTTTGTTGCAGTCAGAATAGAGAGATTTTTGGACTTTGTAGATTGTGGACAAAGAAAGGGTTTTAAATGAGTTAATGTTTTCATATGTTAAGATAAATCAATATAGTTGGAGGAGGACTTCCCTCTGTCTATTTTGTTCATCAAGAGAAAAAAGCAACCTATTGAGGAACAGGAACCAGGCCAGTTTGTGATCATACTGTACTGTATCTAAAGCCATTGAGAAAGAGGAAGTGTGAACAGAAAGAGGGAGGAAAAGGTGTGACTGATACAGATATTCATGTTAAACAATAGATTCAGAGATAAAACCCTGTGAACAGTTTACATGAAGCAGCTCACGCTGAAATGATGCTCTTGTGAAGAAACAGGCGAGTAAAGTCAGGTGATAAAGTTTGAGCTTTGTGTTTTCTTGCAGACTGAAGACGACTGGAGTGACCTCACCTACTCTGAGCTGGATCTTCCCAACGGTACAGCTGCCTCGCTGCACAGCGCCCCCTGTGGTGACGCAGATAACGTGGTCTACTCTGTTCCTCGGCTAGAAGCCAGCTCGGCCGGCAGCCACGCCCAAGACGCTTCACCTCCTCTGTACTCTACTGTTACTTTACATCAGCTGTAGCTTCAACGCTGTCAGCGCCACATTTACTCTCTCAGGAGCCAACAGGGGACACAAAGGGCTTTGAATGAGTCACCTTCACTCAAAGAAATCTGTTTTTATTGTTATTGGGGGAAACTATGTCAATTACAGCTCACATTATATAAATGTGTATATATATATATATATATATATATATATATATATATATATTTTTTTTTTTTGAAGATAAAAATTTTTATTAGCTCTATGTGTTTATTGCTTTTGAAGAAATGCATATGTTCTCATAGCCGATATATATTAAATTATTTATTACGGTATTTATTATGTACTTTTCAAACTATAGTGGATGTGTTTAGGTGCTGAATCTACGGTGGGCGACATGGGCAACAGCACACAAACCCCGAAAGCAAATGCAACAAAAAAATTGCTGCATCCAGATTACGCAACGGAAGTTCTCCAGGCCTCTAGAGGGATCAGCTAAGTGGAACAGCTTGATTTTCGACCCCACGGGGAAGGGGTGCATTTGTTTTCGGGGTTTGTGTGCTTTTCATTTTGCATCGTTTTTTATTTGCAGCGCGTTTGTGTATTTGGTTGTGTTGTGTGTATTTGCAGTGCGTCTATGCATTTGGTTGTGTTGTGTGCATTCAGCACGTTTGCTGAATGCTGCACATGTGTTGTAAAATTATGATCCAGTCATCATGGCCTATACAATACAATGGCCTGTACAATTTTTAAAGTGTAAGTAGTTCTTTACAATTTATTTTGTAGATTAGGGTGAATTTGTGTGTGTTGTAGCAGTGTTTTGCCATTTAGAACAAGCTAGCATGCTAGCGCTAACATGCTAACAGTTAGCCCCTATCTTGGCTAGTGACGTAGAAAGCCATGCAGATTTTGACCAGCTCACCAGGAGACTGAAGGCAGGACACATTCAGAAACTGTATCTCACTCAAAAAAGCATGGTTGTTTTTTTTCAAAGCTTGTATGCGTGTGGAAGCACCAGAGACACAAAATAACACCCCAAATCCCATAAAAAGTGTGTTTTTTTTCATAATATGGGCACTTTAAGTTCCAGATCTTCTGATACTATAGACAATGGTAATTTACATATTCATGAACATTGTGTGAATTGAACATTGGTAGTTTTCTAGCAGTAATCATTATTGTTACATCAGCACGATGCATTTTAATGCAGGTCTGTTTTCAGTCTGAACGCTTGCTAAGGCTTCAACACTTGAATTATGAGAGGACATTTAGGGATTACACTGTACCAATTATTACTGTAGAGTTTCAATAGACACAAAGCTGTAACAACTTTTAAAATTATAATAAATCATAATCTTCATGTTGCGTAAAGTATCAGTTTCTCAGTTTTTTTCAATTAAAACACAATGCCTAAACAGATTTTTGAAAAAAGTTGATCATTTGAAGCTGGTTAAACTGGCAGATAAAAAAAGAAGAAAAAAAGAATGAACATAAGACTCAAAAATGTGTTGACAAGGTAGAGATTTTATATACACACATTGATTTTACAAAAATATGACTTCCCACTTAAAGATACAACCAAGTCTCGTTTTCATGTAAAATCAGACATAAACTCACAGATGAAAGAAAAGACTTAATAAAGAATAAAGAGTGGACTGAGAACAGCTGTGGTCAGCTGTTCTTTTTAACAGGGGAAAGAAGTATCAAAGTGTCAACAGAAACCTCTCAAACCACAGCAGCATAGTCTACTTCTCTCTTTACTCAGTATGCTCCAAACATTCACTACCTAATGCCTAATACCTAACCCTGACCCGAACACTCCTCCAAAATGCAGATAAATGCACAGCTTCTGTTTCCCTCTCATGTACAAATATTTAATGTTGACAACTTCTGCTTTCACATCACACAATTTCATATTAAGTTGCTGTTTCTGTATTTGTGATTGTATTTTTGTGTTCAGATTGACCTCTATGAGAACTGTCCTCCACTCTCCACCCGTGCAGACTCCACCTACCAGAGTCTGGATCCAGACCACATCTACTCTACTCTCTCTTAAATACAACACCAATGATGATGACTTGAGGAGGTTCGTGGCTTAGCCTGGACCATTTAAATAAACTTAATGCAATGCAAAACAGCGATTGGCTTGCCTAGCTTGTTAATAGCCAGTGCATGTTGATTGTAGCTGGCCACTTTGTAGATGTTAGTTAGATGGCACCAACATTTGGCCTAATCATAACTGGCCTGGCAACGCAAAGGCCAAGGTTTTGTTTCCAGATCTGTGTGGTGACTTATGATGCGGGGGGTCTGGGGTCCTCCCCCAGAAAAGGTTTATAATATTTCTACCTTTTTCTGAATCAATTTATGCTGGTCTTTATGTAAAGAACTAACGGGACAATTCAAAATATAAAACCATAGTTTGGATCGACTTTTCTAATTATATCTGAGTCAGCACACACGTAGCCTAGGCATCATTTACTCTTCCTTCCTGTTTTGCGTCTTTTGTTGGGGAAGTAACCTCCTTAAATGTGCATATGACAATTATTCACCTCAATGACAAATTAATTAATTTTAATAAATTAATAAACTACTGGACTGTAATATTTCAGATGTGTTTGAGCAAGAATCCTGCTCATGTTCCAAACTTTGTGCACATTCAAAATATAACTCATCCCATCTGTCATCAAAAATAAAGTGATAATAGGCATATTGTGTGTGTGTGTGTGTGTGTTTCCATGTTCTAGTGTGCCTTGCTGTGTGTGCATGTGTACGTACCTCTGTCCATGGTACTGAATAATATACCAAAATAGATAGGATAATTGGCATTGCCACAGAGATAGTTGTATTTTTATTTTGATGTTAAGAGAGATAGCAGACTATTTAGCTGTCAGAATAATAGGCCGTCTGACCTACAGCATGGCAGCTCAGCTGCATGTCACGTTATATTCTTTCTATAGCTTTATAAAGACTCTGACTTACCATGCTGGATGAAGTGAAAGGCACTTTCCTTGCCTTCTTGCCCGCAAACTCAGCAATAAAGTCTTTGTACTCCAGTGTTTGTGAAATCGGTGATAAAAGAAAAAAAAAATGCATGATTGCAAACATGCCCCCCAAGAGGCACGAGGCACCCCAGAGGCGTGAGGCCCCCCAGAGGCGCTCACTTAATTCTCCACTTTACTTTGAAAAGCCTTTATACTGTAGTCCACTAGTGAAAATAAGTGAATTAATGAGATGAAATAATATAATATGTGAATCAAAGAGTTGAGAGCTGTTCTTCTAGTCCAACCACCTGTGTGTTTTTGGTCAATGGCTCCCCCAGGTGGTGATGCAGCAGTACTCACAGACATCAGCACTCAATTACATCCTGATACATTATTAACCTCAAGTCAGACTGAAACTCATTTCTCCTGGAAATCAGTATTCATATCTTTTTGTTTTGACTGTTGAACTTATTTGGTCAAAACTGTTGTCAAAAAGAAAAAGAAAAAAAGTTTCATTTAAAGCTATAGTGCGTAATTTATCTCTACCACATGAGGAATTCTAAAAGCTGAGTCATGCTTCTTGCGTTCAGCACGGTCGGGGCGCTGCGTGCATGGTCAGCGCGAACCATTTGGTCTTTCATACTGATTGCGGTGAAAACGTCTCAAATAACAGACTTCTTCTCTCCTGTAGCCAATCATGCGACCGCGTCCGCATTGTTGCAAAATGTTGGAGGTGCGTGGCTCGGCGATCAGACCCTCCACAGACCCTCACAGTCGCCCAGGCCGCGTTTGCGTCATATCACCGTCCGGTCCTCGCCGATCGCGCTGAACGCAAGAAGCATGAAACAGCTTTAAGTAATGACAACAACACTGTCGGTGCATGCACATGATACAAGCCTTCCGTGATCGCGCACCCCCCACACTTCCTCCACATAGTTGCTAGTAACCAAGGAGACACGGAGGATTACAAAAACATGATGGACTCTTCAGAAGAGGTCATTATCTTCACTCAAGTTTCTGCAGGAAAGTCACCAGACAACACAATCTTCTGAACATAGTCATACTGAGAAATCCAGAGAGAGTTGTGTGGAGCTGATAGTCTTAATTAGCTTTGTAGCAACTCATTTGGCAATGGCTTGAATGTAACGGACGTTCATCACAGTAATATCAAAAAGTTACGCACTACTGCTTTAACGCTGCAACTTAATGATTATTTTTATTATTGATATTGAATTTGATATTTATTTTCTTGATTAATTGCTTAATTCTTTTGTCTATAAAATGTCAGAAAATAATTAAAGGTGTTTGTTATAATTTCCCACAGCCCAACATGATGCCTTCAGATGTCTTGTTTTGTCTAACCAACAGTCCAAAATCTCCACATATTCAGTTTAATCTCAGTTATGACAAACACAACCATAAAATCCTCCCATTAGAGAAGCTGGAACCAGCAAACAGTTTGCATTTCTACTTAAAAAATAGCAGAAAACATCAGTGGAATATCAAAGTAGTTGACTGAGATGAAAATTCAAATTTCAGTTCATCTAAAAAAGGTGAAATTAAGTGCAATAAAAACCATATAGGAAACTATATAACAACATAAAGAGAGTAAATGACAATAATCAGACACCAGGATGTAAACAAAAATTCTTAAAGCAGATGCCAAGGAATCTAAATAAGATGAAGAAATCAGACAGTCACAATAAAAACTAAAGAGGAAATAAGAGATAACAGTGAAGGCAATGTATTGTTGTTGAGATGACTCTATAAAACAGAATGAATACTAAATACAGTTCCAAAATCTACTGTTATCATCTCACAACTTTATTAGAATCTTCAGTGCTTCTTATTGAGGTCTATTTTATTGGTTAGTGTTTTCAGATGAAATGTGGGAAGAAATGACTGAACCATTTCTACAGACTGGAAGAACTTTTAATAGTTCATTGTTTTGTTATGCTTTACAGTATGAATATGTTACATGAATTATATTTTTCTTGAGTACAAAACAAGTTTTAAAGAAAAAGACATAAAAACATCAGCCTGTGCTGATATGTGACTTTTCCCTTATTCTACTGCATTCTACCGCATCTACATCATCACTGCCTTATTCTGTTCAGAAAATACAAAAACTCATGTTAGATCAACTATTTTGCTTTTACGTATTTCCTGTCATATCTATAATGTCATAATGTTGGATTTTAAAGAATGAGGTAAACGTATTTCAGAGACATGACCGTGAGCTAAAACGTTCAGATTTCCAACTGTTTTGAACGCTCCAGTTTCAACAGTTTTTTCTACTCTCAGTTAAAGGGTAACTACCGTTTTTCAACCTGGAAAAAAAATCTTTGAATTTGGTCCAGTAATGAGCGATTTATTGCAATTATTTTGGTATCGACAGTTTCAGATTGCTACTAAAAGTGTTTGTAACATGCCTACGAGTATCAGATCCCATTTTGGACACTTTTTGTCAAGAGAGCGTGGGTGTAAAAAGCAAGGCTGCACAAACAATGCCCATTATTAATTAGTTACATTGTAGCTCGGTGCACGCCGCCTATCATTGTGATCTCTCTCAATACTGGACCAAATTCAAAGATTTTTTGACACATCAGTCTATTAGACACAAATGCATGAGGAAACAGGGCCCAGGTTGAAAAAAACTGTAGTTACCCTTTAAGTGTTATGCAACTCTAAGCCGGCCTTCTATAATTGGTCATCTGCTCCAGGTAGGCAGGACTGCAGTGTGTTTCTTTACGTGAAAAAAAGACAAATGACAAAAATTATTTAAAAAGATGGAGATTTTTTTTTAGTGTAGACAGAAATATCTACCTATAAATCGAGGAATCTCTGTGGGTTTTAGCAGTGTAGACATAAATATGTCATTAATGCCTCTTAAAATGCCAACCACGAAAAAAGGGGGGAGAGTAGAGGGGGGGTGTGATGTGTTTGGAGGAGGGACTCCATCATTTAGAGAAGTGAACAGTTCCTGGTTTACCAGTGAAGAAGAAAGAGAGGCAGCGTTAAACCATCAGATCCTCCAACATGAACGTCTGTCAGTCTCTGATCTGCTTCTTCTTCCTCAGTGAGTAAACTCAGCTTCTAGTTCTATCATTCTGTCTCTTTTTACTCTGAAATTGTTCTTTATTTAATTCATTTACAGTCAGTCAATTCAACTTTGCAGCAGAAGGGAAACAGTTTATCACGAGTAAACTCTGTTATAACACATCTTTTATTAGTCCAACATCATGTTGGTTTCTGTGGTTAAACAGGATGTGATGAGTGGTGATAGTCACACTTAGATCTTTTACTCTGAATAATAGTAGAAATACACTGTTAGAAACTTGATACTGCATTAACATTTTTACCAAGTATTATAATCAAAATGTACTTTACGTACCAAAAGTGAAAGTTCTCACTATGCAGATTATAATATTATAATTATTGATTCATCCGTGTGTTTATCACTTTAATATCGCAGCTGGGAAAGGTGGAGCTCATTTTAAATACTTTACATACTGCTGGGTATTAGTTAACCTTTTATTTATTATTAATCTAATTCACTTTGGACCTGTGCCTGTTGTTGTGCTGTACTTGTTTTCTACGCAGTTATTAATGTTGTATTCTAACTGTAACAGAGGAAATAGTTCTGCTGCTTCCCCCTGACTACAGTTTGTTGTAGCTTCACATCACAGGAAACTCCAGATCTAAACCTATAGAGGTTCACAGAGAGAAAGGAAGGGAGGAAAGAGGAAGGAAGGTGATCAACTCACCAGTACAGGCTCTGACTTTATGTTTTCTTTTAATAATGAGATGAGATACCACTCATTGATTTTCTGTGAGGCTCAACAAACTTGTAACCATCCCAACACTTTGGTTTCAAAAGAAATTGATCACAAAAAAGGAAACTACCTAATAAACTACTTCATTTTAAATGAATGAATGCCATCTTACAGAGGAGAAACACAGAGAAACATGGAAGGCACAGCTCAACAGTCTAACAGCATTTTCTAAACTACAGTTTATGAATACATCTTGTTTTTAATTCCTTTTTTATTTTGACATTGCATGTTGACATTTTATTCTATTATAATGTTTCCATGTGTTTCATTATTGTTGACTGAATCACTTCATTGCTTTTTGAGTTGTTTTTATTCTCTGGGGAACATTAAATCAGAGTCCGACTGTGAGATTATTTTAATGCTTGAAATCTGAAAGAATCCAGATCTCTGTTGTTTTAAACTGTTACCCCTCAGTCACAGACTGGTTGAACTGGGCAGCTCCCAGTATGACTGTGGGGATCTATGTATGATTTATGGAAATGTGAAACAAATCAGACTGCAACATCTTACAGGAAGTACAGATAGTAACTATTTATTGTTCATCTTTTTAACAGCACTGCAGGATGGAAACATTGGTCTCATCAATGCACAAATCATCGAGAGTACAGGAACCGAAGGAGGAGACATCACAGTTAGATGCTCCTTCACTTCCTCTGGAAAGAGGAGAATCTTCTGTAAGGACGAATGTAGAGATGGAGACATTCTCATTGACACAGAAGAGGACACAGCTCAGAGAGGCAGATACAGCATTGAATATATAGAAGGAGGTTTTCCAGTATCTAAAATAATTCTGTATGTGAGCATCAGAAACCTGACTCAGTCTGACTCAGGACAGTACAGATGTGGTTTATTCAGATTTTACTCATCCTCACCATCATACCAGGAGATTGAGATCCGAGTTACAGATGGTGAGTTTCTACTGAGAGTCATGTTATTAACTGTTCACTGACAGCTGCTGATGTTTCAAATAACTCAACATGTTTAGTCTAACAGTTGTATTTAGAGCTGCATATTTTCATCATTGTGAACTCTGATAAATGCTCCTTTAACAGTTGATGTGTAAAATATGTGATGAACTCAGACGGTCCCACACTGCAGCTGATTGGAATCTTGTTGCACCAAACCCATTGATGACCTTCTGCATTTAGCTGTGGGATTAAAACACATGGATGTTAGCACAGAGTTCTCTGCAGGGAGCATCTGATCATCACCACTTCTTTGGATCTCTACAATCACTATCTGACTGTTTGATCGTGTTTTTAATGTTTCACAGCTCCAACCTCTCCTCTCAGACCTTCTTCACCATCAGTCCCATCAGCCTCCATATTTTACAATAACTTTGAATGCAGCACGAAGCTGGAGAGGCGTGTTTCAAGTGAACACAATATATATGTTGTTTTTCAGACAACGGCAGCTGCAAACTGTCGTACATTTTGTGGCACCGAAATCCATGTTGCTATTTGATCTGGTAGATAACGGTCGTTAAGGCACCGGGTCTTGGTACCCAACCCTAGTAACAGCTGAATATTCTATCTTATGATGAAAAAGTAGAGACGATTGTAGACGAAAATGAAGAGAGATTTTATCTTAGTTTTAATTTTATGCAAAAACTGTAGTCTCGTCTTTTTTCGTCAACAATAATGCATGTTAATTTAGTCTTAGTCAGCGTTTTTGGACATTGACGCAGTCTCGTCATCGTCTCGTCTTAGTCATGTAAAAAAAGGTCGTTGACGAACATATTTAGTCTTGTCTCGTCTGACGAAATTAACACTAGGCCAGACCAGTATACCACTCCAGAAAGATCAGAAACTTTATCTGCCACAGAGTTTCTTGTCAGCTTGATGTTGGCAAACACAAGTTGCTTCTACCTCGACAGCGTTCTAAGGCCATTGTATGAAAAAAAAAAATAATGTTACGGACTCAGGAGAGATGGGTAATATTCTTTAAAAGATTTATGTGGTAAAAAATTTACAGAAAAAGGACTCGTATATTCTTTGAGATTTAAGTGGTGAATTTGGTAATTGGAATAAATTACTTCTCTGCAATTCTCACACATTGCCAAGTCATCCAGTGGGCCTGATTGGAGCCTTTGGGGGGCCGGTTCTGGCCCACGGGCCGTATGTTTGACACCCCTGATGTATTTGGTCAAAAATATCGTGAAATTTGATTTTCTCCATATTACCCAGCCCTACAGTGTAGTCAGTACAAGTCACTGCAAACAGGCTGATAGATTTCACATTACAAAATATTTATACTACTCTTCTCTCAAGTTAATGTCCCTACCCGCTATTGTTATCATCTTTATCGCTGCGAGTGGCAACAGCAGCTGAACCCAAAACTACAGAAATCATATTTACACACATCAACTTCCTGTGAAGCCTGCTGCGCTACTCGCCCATAATAATTCCCTTTGACAACCTTATAGAGCTAAAAGAAGAAATAAATGATAATTACTCGATACAAACAACTAAACAACACGTGAGTTTTAAATAACGGAGGTGGAAATCAATGCTGTGGCACATTTCAGGTAAACACACCGAAGGAGGAGGATGACAGAATAAAAGCTGCATAGAATAAATATAAATCTCTAATGTAGAGAAGAAAACTTTGGACCATCATGTGCTGTTTTAACTCTCAAACTTATCTTCTTATTGCAACATCTATTTATATAGTAAGAGGGCTTCTTTTACCATCTTTCATATCTCATAAATTTCTGCCTTTTTCTTGCCAAAAATTTACTTTTTCCACAAAGATAACAATATAAATATACACCTCTGCTCTGGAGTGTCTCTGTGCAAACTGTGCAGCGCTGGGTTCTTCTTCACTACCTTAATTAGAGCAGGATAGAAAACTGAGACCTAAACTCCCATCGTTAAAAGAAACACAAGTGCCACAACTTTTTTTTTTGCGCGTCATTTCCCATCTTTCAGGCAGCCGCTGGTTTGTTTACCGGTACAGATTTACAAAAAACAACTAGCAGACTTTTGAAACTTGCCTGTACATCCCAGTTTACAGTGTCTACAGCTAGGTAGCATTTCTATTATCTGGCAATCTGCAGTCAATTCATCATTTTATCAGTGAAAAGTTAATGGTAAAAATGCCCGTCTTAAGTCCCCTGTATTCAAATTTCTTGTTGTATTTAATCATCTGTCTAAAGATATTCACATCCTCACATTTGAGAAGCTAAAACCAGCAAACATTCATTTGCTTTAAAGATCCCCTATTATGCTTTTTTGAATTTTTCCCATCTTTTAATGAGTTTAGTGTATGTAATAGATGTATAAAGTACAAAGACACACATTTCACTCAAAATGGAGCTTCCTCTCCCACAGAGAGCACTTCTTCTCTGCCTGAAAATGCCTCGCCCACATTCCTGTTTGAAATGTCACTGATTGAGAAAGCCGGCCAGTTTTTTATCTGTGTTGCCCATCTGAGCAAGCACAGCCCCACCCAGTGGCTTGTTTGAATTTTGTTGACCAATCACAACAGAGTGGGCCAGCGGACCAATCAGAGCAGATATGACGCTGAAAAGGAGTATGATAGGGGCTCTTTAAATGATCAGTGGATCAGTTAGTTAGTTCAGCAGGCTAACTTAACGGTCTCTCCATCTTTCCCACTGAGCGCTGTGTATCTACTTGGATTCAGATGATTGGCCCAGTCAGAGGCTCAGAATACATTTAGTTTGAAATAACCATACTCCACTAACACGCCAGAGAAAATAACATCAGTGGAACAACGTTGATGTGAAACCTCAAGATGAAGAATTATGTTTAAAATCCAAAACATTGTTTTCAACTCAGTGATGTGGTGTGAAGATGCATCACAAGCTCTGACAGTTCAAAACACGATTCTTCATCTGGAGGATTATTAACAATAAATACATGTCAATGACACAGCCTTTTTGTTATATACAATAACATACTTCACACATTTACCGTAGAAAAATATTCTAACCATAGTTAGCAAAAAGGCAAAGTGCAAAAACAACAGAGGCCCTACATGGTTTTGCCGTTGTCTCATGGTAACCAATGGTAACCACTTTTAAAAGAAAATACCCACTTTGTTTTTTGGGTAAAGGAGATCAAATGTTCCATGGTGTCCTGACAGCAGTTTTTCTGGTGCAACATGGAGGAAAAACAGGCACAAACATCCTGTCTGAGGCCTCCGTTTGGTTAAATATTTGTCCCTTTATGATACCGTAAAAACAGAAAAAATAATATTTGAGTGAAAAGTAGTTTTTCATGAACAGAAAGGTCTTTTTGGTAGTTGATGTTGCTCCACAGTGCAGACAGAATGAGGACGTCTGAAGTCCCAAACATCCCAGAATAATCTCCGTGGTTAGGCCTGTTGTACCGTGTGGGAGCTGGTGTGTCCGTGTCAGGGCTTTTCAGTCTGTTTTTACAGCTGCAATTGCTTTGTTTTTTAACCCTGAATTAAATTAATCATGAATCCGTCATTTCTTTTTTCAATGAATTGATTTTTTGGCCTGTCAAAATAATGGAAATCAAAATTTCTCACAGCCCAAGTTAGCATATTGAAACTGCTTGTTTTGTCCAACCAGCAGTACAAAGAAAAGCATCAAATGTTCACATTTGAGCAGCTGGAATCAGTGAATTTAAGCAAATTATCAGAATACGTGCCAATTAATTTTCCATCAATCAACTAATTGTTTCAGTTCTCCTACAAGGAACTTCCCTAAAGTTCCATCCTGATGTTCCATCCTGCATCCATCGTGCCTCTGCTGCGGCGTGACATCAGCAGAGTTGCGTTCAAGATTTAACATCGTATCAAAAGGATTCCCGGCTCTTTGGGACATTAAAGACCCTCAGAAGGAAACCCTGGTTGCGTCCCTTTAACCTTGGGCAAAAGAAGGCTGCCACTTTTGCAATGGGACACAGTGTTTATGTGACCTCAAAGAAGCAAACAGGATGGGGAAGCTTATTTCCCAGGATGCCACAGTGATATGAAGACAGAAGGAGCTGCAGTAGAGACAATAGCTGAATCTCACTTCCCTGATTTGATATCTCCTCGCTCCTCGGCTGAAACAGAAGTGGTTCTGGCCCTCTTTCGTAAGGGCCGTCTCAAAGCTCTTATTCCTGCTCCGAGGATGGAGGATAGAGCTCGGAGGAGCGATTATCGAGGATGGAGGAGGGATCTCTGAGGAGCCATGAGCGAGGATGGAGGAGAAGATCTCTGAGGAGCTATTATCGAGGATGGAGGAGGGATCTCTGAGGAGCTATGAGCGAGGATACAGAAGAGCAGCCTTCCTGGAAGCTGTGCAGCTGAAAGCCGTTGCTAACTCCGCCCATACAGCTGAGAAATTCTCGGGACACTTCAGAAGAAAAGGACGTCTCGTTCCTCTAAAACACATTTCCTCATTTCCTCTATCCTCGCAGGATTTTCCCATGCTTCCTCGGTGGGAGACGGACTATAAGACCCAAGGAAGGGAAGCAAGCGAGGTGAGATTCAGCCATGCAGCTATCGCTGCAGTAGAGACAATGATAACAGGGATGGTTTTATCTGTACTACTTGGTTCCATCACAGCATTTTCTCTAAAGGGACGCACTGCTTCTCTGTGGCCACCAGAGGGAGCAGCAGTCTGCTGATCCTTCACACCAACCCAGCAAGAGGGAGGAAACAGGAGAACAAGACAGGAGGTCAAAATACAGAAGACAGGTGAAGATACAGTTGCCTGTTTCAGTCCCTGGATCCAAGGACAGGCAGAATAGGAACTCCTACTATCCAGGTGCATCTGCGCTGCGTTCCGGAGGCGTTGCGTACCCCTCGAGCGATCACAGCCATTCAAGTCAATGTTTGATAATCCACCAGCTGCACCGCGGCGTGTCCTAGAAATGTGCGTGAACCAGCTCCCCGCTCCGGTCCGCTAAAGATGCGCGGCAGGACGTTTGGACAGCCAGTCAGGAAGTGAAGTGTTTACCAAAAGTTACCCCCCAACATTGTATACGTCTCCTCTACAACACCACAGAAAACAAGACATTCATCTTGGAAAGACATAAGAGATCCTTTTTATAACATATAATAAGAGATGGTATGGGGTTTAACTGCAGGAGTGCTTGGAGTGTAAGGTAGATACTAGCTTAATAGACACAGGATTGTTCTGTAAAGTACTTCCAGAGATAATAAAATCTGCGAGTCGGGCAGCAAGACACTCTGGGTGTGGTATGGTGCGTGGCTGAAGATGGAACAAAACCGCGGCACAGGTGGAACACAGCACAGACATGCCCAGTGGAGAATCAGGGAAACCGTCTTCATGTGACCGATGACCGGTCTGGCCCTAAAAAGGCCAGACTTAATCTGACTCCAATTCTATGGTCACTGAATAGTGTTCGTTTACTGGTAGATCAGAGAAATAGACTCATGATTCAAAATAAGACTCAATATTCGTCCATTTAAAGTTAATAACAAGCTTTAGTGAATGATATTGCAAAATACAATAATCTTGTGCACAAGGATCAGATTACTTCAATGAGAAGCAAGTGTATTAACTTCTGCTTTTTTGAAGCATTAGGTTTAATCCTGCCTAATGTCTGTCTCCTTTTAGTGCTTTTCCAGTGTTTTATTTCTATTGGTCAGTCTGAATCTAGAAGTTTGGATTTTAGTTTCTACAAGCCTTGAGCCTTGTAAGACAGTTAATTGACAGATCTGTACTCTGAGAACATGATTTACTGTTCGGTCTTTGATTTGGGGTCAGTGCTAGGACTGCTGCTGCTGCACCAGCTTCCTAGCCTAGAAATCTAGACGCAACCTAGCGGCAGCAAAATTATTTTGCAGACAGGGGGGTCTAGGCACTCTCCGTTGACTTGCGAGCTGGAAAAACCAAACTCTGGTCAGGCCAATCACATCGTGTATAGAGTTGGTGGGCAGGGCTTATGGCTGCTGCTGCTGGGAACAGCGGTCTTCTGGAAGACTTGGAGTTAAGAATTTCTTTGAGAAAAGAACAAAGAACGGCACAGAAGTCATTCTTAAAAAGGAAGATGTGTTCGGAGTTTTGCCGACCAGATACGGCAAAAGTTTAATCTATCAACTAGCTTCTCTTCCTTCTTTGTTGCTCTGCCTGGTTGTGGCGCTATCGTGCAGAGGGAATTTGAAAGACAACCGTTTATCCCGCCCCTCGGATTGAGCCCTGTCAATGGTGAGTTCCCAGACTCAACATCTGGATGTGGGTCTGGCTTGTCAGGCTACCAGCTTCCTGTAATGTGGCATGACTTTGCTCTCGGGGAGGTAGAGCGCCATCTCCAGGGCAACCAGGATGGTGAACTCAAACGATATCAGCTCCCTCCTGCTGAAAGCATGACAGGCAGCCATAATTAAAAAACAATGCCTAAACACATTTTAAAACACAAAAGCTGATACTGGTTAAACTGGTAGATAAAAAAAAGAATAAACATAAAAGACTCAATATAAGACTCAAAAATGTGTTAACAAGGTAGAGATTTTATAGTCATACGTTGATTAAAAAAAATATGACTTCCCACTTAAAGATACAACCAAGTCTAGTTATAATGTAAAATCAGACATAAACTCACAGATTAAAGAAAACACTTACAGGTCCCATGACATGGTGCTCTTTGGATGCTTTTATATAGACCTTAGTGGTCCCCTAATACTGTATCTGAAGTCTCTTTTATATAGACCTTAGTGGTCCCCTAATACTGTATCTGAAGTCTCTTTTATATAGACCTTAGTGGTCCCCTAATACTGTATCTGAAGTCTCTTTTATATAGACCTTAGTGGTCCCCTAATACTGTATCTGAAGTCTCTTTTATATAGACCTTAGTGGTCCCCTAATACTGTATCTGAAGTCTCTTTTATATAGATCTTAGTGGTCCCCTAATACTGTATCTGAAGTCTCTTTTATATAGACCTTAGTGGTCCCCTAATACTGTATCTGAAGTCTCTTTTATATAGACCTTAGTGGTCCCCTAATACTGTATCTGAATTCTCCTTCCCGAAATTCAGCCTGGGTGCAGAATTACAGCCACTAGATCCAGTCCCACAATGAGCATTCCTTAGGATGTGCCATTTCTGTGTCTGTAGCTATTGAGGAGGCGAGAGGGGGGAGGCAAGGTGGAGGGGGTGTGGCCTTGACCAACTACCACTTTGCTCGTTTGAAAGCCATGAAGTCTCTCTTTCTCTCTCATGGGCGGACCAAATTCTCTGGGCGGGCAAAGCAGAGAAAGGGGAGGTAACCTTGCTCCTTATGACCTCATGAGGAGAAGATTCCAGATCGGCCCATCTGAGCTTTCATTTTCTCAGAGGCAGAGCAGGATACCCAGGGCTTGGTTTACACCTATCACCATTTCTAGCCACTGGCGGACCATAGGCAGGCTGGGGGAACGCATATTAATGTTAAAAAAACCTCATAAAGTGAAATTTTCATGCCATAGGACCTGTAATAAAGAATAAACAGTGGAGGAGAGTAGAGGGGGTGTGATGTGTTTGGAGGAGGGACTCCATCATTTAGAGAAGTGAACAGTTCCTGGTTTACCAGTGAAGAAGAAAGAGAGGCAGCGTTAAACCATCAGATCCTCCAACATGAACGTCTGTCAGTCTCTGACAAAAGAAGAAGTGCAGCAAAACCTCAAACACCCTACCCCCCCCCCCACACACACACACACACACACACGTGTAAAATGATAATAAACAAAATACTTACGTTCATAGGTTCACATTTTGTTTTAATAAAACAGCTTTTGATGCTGTTTGTTATGATTGTTTGATATTTGAGGGTTATTTTAGAGCTGAGGATGGATGTTGAAGTGGTGAAATAGAAGAAAAAACTAAAATGTACTTAAATAAATATGTACTAATATATCAAATAAAATGTTTTATAGGTTTAAATTTAGTCTAAATAACATTTTTAACTGTTCTTTTTCATATCTAATAGGACAGTACGATTTCTTACACGTTTTGTTCAGCTATTTTAGGGACTGTAAACAAATTATTTTGGTGGGAGGGAGGCTGAATCTTATATTCCTAAAAAGCACTTTGCAGTCTTTTCAGTATTTTCTTTGGAAAAAAGTTCTTTACCCTCTCAACATTTTATAAAAACAATACATTTAAGGCAAAAAGAAACAACAGTAAAACTGTAGCTACTCTCTATTTTGGGATAAAGAGATGCAAAATGGTTTGGCATGTTACCGTGGCGACGACTCTGTTGTTGCTGATTAGAGCTGTCAATCTTCCTCTATAATACCATTCAAATTTGTAATTTCTTTAAATATTCGAATAATATTCAAATATTTAATGCTCAAATGCAGCAAGTTAAATATATATACACTACTCAGTTTTATGCATTGTCAATGCCACTTTAAGCATGTGTTTGTTGTTACACATTCTTTCCACTAGAGGGACTTCCAACATCAGCCTGGCCTTAGAATAGAATAGAATAAATCTTTATTGTCCTCCAGGGTGGACATTTTTCTTTGGCTCACCAGACATACAAGACAGATAAACATACAGACAACATCTCAAACATAGTAAGTTGAGTATAAAAAATATGAAACGAAAAAATATCAGGGTAAAAATGAATAAATAGCAGCTCAGTTTGATTTTGAGTTCAGTTTTGTTGAGGATACTGATGGCATTTGGAATAAAGGATTTTTTAAATACACTTTTTGCCAGAGGCACTCTGAATCACCTGCCAGACTTCAGGAGCTCAAACTGGCTGGAAAATTCTGTCAGTGTATATTTGGGTCAGGTGTTTTTGGGGTTTTCCCACTATTTTGCTAGCCATTGACACTATCCTGTTAAGCTTGTTCTTAAGTTTGCAGCTTAAATGGCCAAACCAAGCAGAGCGGTGAAAAGTTAAAACACTTTCAGTGTTGTATGCTAGCTCAGTAATCTGGGCACTGACGCCCAGACAGCTCAGTCTTCTAAGGAGACTGAGTCGTTGTGAGCATTTCTTCAAAATATAGTCTGTGTTATTTGAAAAAGTTAGATGGTTGTCAAGAACGGTACCTAGGTACTTAAAATTTCCCACAGCTAGTCCATTTAGTAAAACAGGCTCTGTTGTTATGTCTTGTTTTTTGCAAAAGAGTAACTTGTTTGTCTTTGCCACATTGATCTCTAGCTCGCTATCTTTGCACCATGCTTCAAGAGCCTTTACGTGTGCTAGATAGGAGGCCTCACCAAGGGGATCAGTTTTTTGTAAAAGGCCAACTAAGGCCATGTCATCAGCGTATTTTATCAATTTAAAGGTGCTATTATTTACAGAAAACTCATTTGTGAATAGAGAGAAAAGCAAAGGGGAAAGAACGCTGCCTTGTGGGCAGCCTGTACTGATGTTATGCACTCCTGACAAAATGCCATTTACACATACCCTCTGAAGGCGACAGGAGAGAAAGTCCCTGATCCAGAGAATCAGACCCTTATCTATGTTAATATTGGCTAGTCTTTGCAGGAGAATGTGTAGCTTCATAGAATTAAAAGCTGCACTAAAGTCTACAAATAGGACTCTAGCATGCCCTTTAGGGAGTGCAAGCTGTTTTGAAATAGAGTCTAGGAGGACCAGCACAGCATCATCAGTCCCTCTGTCACTTCTATAAGCGAACTTCAGTTGAGATCTACCAAAACTCTCTCCATTGTTTAACACAATATGGAGGTGATGGCTATGGGTCAGAAATCTTCAGGCTTACTTGCATCAGGCTTCTTAAGTGTGGGCCTTATTAAAGAAAATTTCCAAGATGTGGGTACACCATCAACTAGGAGGGAGTTCAAAAGCCTTGAAAAAACACCTTTTAATTGTGGGGCACAATCTTTAAGCAAGCGGGCTTTCAGGCCATCTGGCCTTATTCGGCTTTAGGTTGGTGAGGCTTTTGGCAACAGCATCTTCTGTGATAAGTAAAGTAAGTAAGTAAGTAAAATTTATTTATATAGCACCTTTCACAGACAAGAATGGTCACAAAGTGCTTTACAGTCGGAACAAATAAAAGAAACAACAACAAATAAAATACAATCCAAAGCCATATTGCTAACTAAATGCTTGTCTAAAAAGAAGAGTCTATAGTGACCCTATAGGGAGATTTTTACAGATGTCATCATGCTCACCCTTATCATCCACAGCATCAAACCTGTAGAAGAACATATTCATTTCATCTACAAGACTTTGACTGCAAGCTACAAGACTGTCACCTTTTTTGCAACTTTTTCCCATTAAAGTGTTTAAACCCTCCCAGGCCTGTTTTATGTTACCGCTAAAAAAGTTACTCTCTATCTTGTAGGGGTGTAACGATTCATCTACTACATTGATGTATCGATTTCTATTCCTATGATCCAACTACATCGATCTGTGCTCGGCAAGTTAGCCTTCCGGACGACATATATTGATCTAACATCATTTTAAAAGGTGATCAATCGATTGCATCGATACTAGGAAATAACACATAGGACTTAAGCACGTCAGACTTTATATGGATGTTTTTTCTTAGCACTTTTAATGAATGCATTTTGGGCAAGGTAGAGGCGAAGATCGTTTGATCTCAGATCGCGAGTCCTCAGTCAACCACGGAGTCTCTTTTATCTGACCCCTGCACATGATTCCCATCCTCGTCGACATGTTTGTAGTGGCAGTTTCCTTTGCAGCAGGGGGTAAAGTTTTCAAAGTTTAGTAAATTAAAACAAATAAGTCACTCTGAGACTAAAACCAAGTTGGGGTTTTGTATTGTATTAAAAAAGATATATTTGCAAATAGGAGCAATGTGGCCCAGTGTGGAGTCAGTTTCTCAAATGAGTGAACAAGAACACTAGGCTTATATGCATCTTCAGAGTGACAACACACACGCACTTGGATTATTATGACGCTACAATTTTTACAGGCAATCTGATACACGTGAAGACAATCAGAGAAATACAAGAGACATCTTGGAGACATCTCACCTCCTCCTCCCTGTACGACTGTCATCCCCCCAGTTACAGCTAAACTGGCATGAGAAAACTAGAGATAGTTTTAGGGTGACCTTGTAGCCCCTATCTGTTCAGACAAACAGTGCTTACATTATGTTCCAGACTGGATGTCTCACAAAGTTAGAATCAAAATCTACATGTGGGAATGAGATAAACTCTTTCAGCATTTGTGAGGGAATTAAAGTACAAATGAAACTATGAAAAAATATAAGGAATTATGCTTAAATGTAATTTACCCATTACATTAGTCAGAGACTAGGCAAAAACTCAGCTCAGGCAAAAAACATCACAGCAACAGTTGCCAAGTTTATCTGCAAAGATATGTGACCCTACAGTGTGGTTGAAAATCCGGGGTTCCGTGAAATGATTCAAACATTGGAGCCAAGGTACACGATACCAAGCCTACCACACTTCTCAGAAAAGGTTGTTCCTGCATTGTACTAAAGTATTAAGAATGATATGAAGCTGTCGTTTTCTCAAGCTGAACGAGTAGTGATAATGACGGATGGCTGGACGTCATGCTTAAATCAAGGGTATGTGACAATTACCTCTTATCACATTGATCCGGAGTGGAAAATGAAGACCTTTGTTCTGCAAACCAGAGTTTTAAATGAAGCCAACACTGGTAAAAATATTGGCGCATTACTGCGTGAAGCCTGCATGGAGTGGAAAATCTCTGACAAGAATCTTGCCATCGTCACAGATAACGCCAGGAACATGATTGGCCGGTGCAGAAGCCCAGTTCAGTCCACACATTACCTGCTTCACACATACACTCAACCTTGCCTCGCAGAAGGGTTTGGGGGTGGACCGTGCTTCCAGGTTGTTGGGGAAAGTGCAAAAATTATTGGATATTTTCACCGCAGCACAATTGCATGTCACATCCTACAGGAAAAACAAACTCTAATGGATTTACCAAAACATAAACTGATCCATGACATAATCACCAGATGGAACAGTTCATTCAAAATGCTTTTTTTGAACAACAGCCAGCTATAATGGCAACTCTGATGTCCAAGGATCTACGAAAGGGGGTCACAGATGCAGGCACGCTGAGTGAGAGTGATATTGCCAACATGGATGACATTGTTCAGTTGATGGGTCCTTTCAAAATGGCAACCACTATGATGTGTGAAGAAGACCAGCCAACTCTCTCTGCAATTGCTCCTCTTCAAGCAAAACTGCTGAAACTAACACAGTCTCACTTCCTACTCGTCAAATGTATGACGCATGCCCAAGGACCCCTGGCGTTAAGTTTCAACCAAAGAGGTGTAGCCGTTGCGTTATTTTTCAACGAGGGGGTCTGTCAGATAGACATTCATGTTAATCCCTCACCGTCGGATATCGACGAAAGAAAAAACACGCCCCCTTAACTCAAAAATCTCTAACCATTTTATTATTGGTATTTTTAGCCCAATAACCGCTGTTTTAATCAACATTATTCACAAGATATTATCGTGGTTTATATGTATTTAATTTATTGTTATTATTTCGGTCTATTTTGGCCAGGGAAGCTGGGTTGCTTTTTTGTTTATTTATAATTTTAAAACTATAACGCTAGATCTATCAACATTTATTTAGATGTTATTTCTTTATTTTAATAATATAATTTTCATCTTATTACCGGTGCAGTATTACACTATGCTGTAATACAGAACATTACGATATGATCCGAGCTAGACTCATTCAAAGCCGATATCCCCCAATGCAATGCGGGCATTCATTTCAAAGAATCAGACAGCGATCAGCGGGTCTTTAACGACAATATATATATATATATATATATATATATATATGGAAACAGGAATGGTTGTATCTTGCCTAACCTACTTTTTTTAACTCCTCCTAGAGCGTGAGTGCACAAAAATGTACATGTAGACTTGGTGGACCCTCATGACAAAAGGTTATCAAAAGGATTTTGATAGCTAACACAATGCACAAGGACCAACTTCCTGTAGGGGGCTGTCAAAACAGGAAGTTGCTTATCTTACCAATATATTTATTTATTTATTTATATATATATACATGTCTTTAAACCCAAAGGTTGTGAGTTGAGTTCAAGCCTCCAGGGTGAATATGAATGATTTGTCCCTTTTAGAAAACAACAGGACCAGTTTTTGTGATATGTCTTTTATTTTTGAATGCTTAGTTGATTATATAGTAAAGGAAATCAGATGAATAAAGAACACAACGTTTTTAACAATAAAAAGTAACCAGTTCATTAAACCAGTGTACTACTGTATATGAATTATTAATAGTTATTATGAAGTGTTATTAAATTTGTATTCTCCTCTTGTATCACAGAAAGGTCCGACAAAATATACACTTTTATTTTCTCTCTGGACATTTTGGATAAAACGGTCATCATCACTCATGTCGGGTAGGTTTACCTTTGGACGGAGTCACGCTAGCTGTTTCCAGTCTTTATGCTAAGCTAAACTAGCTGTTTCTGCCCGTTTCCAGTCTTTAAGCTAAGCTAACGTCCGCTTGAGGGAACTTCACATTTAGAGTACACACATGAGAGTTATATTCATCTGAACAATAACTCTCATAGAGAAATCTAATAAGTCTGTTAATATTTTATCAGATGAGTGGGCGCTGTTTACAACAGACAATATTAAACTAAAATGGAAAAGATGTGCGAGTATTCAAATGTTTTTTGTATTTCATTGTGTTATTTACTATAGATTAAAGTCCAATTACTGATTAGTTTTTGTCCAGCTCAGTGAGTCAATTTCTGTCTAATTTTGAACCCAAATGTGAACTCTTCCCTAACTCTTCAGATAATAAACAAGTGAAAGTGAGTCATCTGTTGGCAGAGAGCTGGTTCTGTCTGCCGAACAAACTGAAAAGGAATCAATGATAGAAATTATAGATGAGTTGTAGAGGCATCATGATAGCGCGTTAGAGTAACAGGTTCTTGGAGCACACGAAAGAAGCCTGGGTGGTACAAGTCCCGTCGAACCAGCCGGTTACTGTAGAGAGAGTTTACAACTAATGTTTCATTTAACTTTTATATTAAAGACTGCATCATACAACAAGATGTTTAAAATGTCTTATTTACCTAAAGCCCAGTTCTGCATAAGACAGTGATCCACTCCGATGGCGTTAGGCTCCCCCGCAGCCCAGCTTTTGTAGTTGAAGTTGGATCCATCGTTCCACAACCATGTACCCGCCTGGAGGAGAAAGATTGGTTCAAAGTCAAAGTGAAATCAAGAGTTTTTGTTGTTGTAATACTCTTTCAGGCCACAAGAGGATCCTCCTTGTTTTTTACCGGTCACATGACATTTATGGTTAACGGTATTTATAGTTAAATTTAGCAGAAAAAAGGTGACTGTGAGGTACAGAGCACCGTGAAATGACGGTCCTTTCAGAGTTACAGTTGAGTTTTGCAGACAAAAAGTGAGCGTCATGCAGCGACGACAGTCAACTTTCGAAAAACCAAAACGACTAGTTAATAGTAAGATTAGAAAAAAGATGGTGGTTCGGATTAAAACACTCCTGGGACATGAACACCTGTTTCCTGGGTGAAAGTCTTGTGTTTTCTCCTTAACTAACTCTGCTACCCGACTTGAAAGCTCTGTGTTTACCTCCTCCCTATGAGGATCTTCACGCTCTTATACAGCAGCAGTCAATGTGCTGCTGACAGCAATAAATACATGGAATATATACAGATTACAGTGCTTTACTTTTCACAGCTATATGTATGAATAGTTTATAAGAACAGGCTGAGAGACGAGCGACGTCACTTCCTGTGTGATGATAAAAGGCTCACCCGCACTGCGTCACTGCCTCCGATCCAAGCATTTTTGTCAGTACCGGTCACTTGGTTAATGAAGTCTTTGATAAATTTATGTTCCTCATCTGAGTGGATTGAAGCCAGATTCCCACCAGTGGAGATGCAGAAGGTCTAATGGAGACAACATAATCAGTTTGAAATGTTTAGAAAGAAAAAAAAGATAATCACATTAAAGCTGCAAGCAGCGATGGACGGGCCCTCGCTCCTTTGCGCGCGTCGGGGTTACTGGTGGACGCCGCTCTTTGCGACCATGCATTTGTGCAGCACTCAGACACTACAGATTGTCAGCAATGAAACGGGAACTCCCTGCTGACAGAAAATTCTATGTCATACAGTTCATTAGATGTGAAAGGGAGTGTGGCCAAAGCATAGGGGTCGGGGCAAACCTTTACCAATAAAAAAAGTAAGTCTCTGCTGAGTTCATTGATACCTCAGATAAGACTCTACCTTAAACGGGTCACCAGTTATGAAAGGGAGCATGGCTTAAGCATGTAGGGGGGCAGGCCAAACCATCACCAATGAATAAGGAACTCTCTGCTGAGTTCAATGATACCTCACATAAGGGTGTACATCAAATGGGTCATAAGTTATAAAAAGGGGCGTGGCTACAAGATAGGGGGCGGGTCAAACCATCACCTATCAAAAATAAACTCTGCTGAGTTCAATGATACCTCACACAAGACTCTTCCTTAAATGGGTCACCAGTTATGAAAGGGAGCGTGGTTTAAGCATAGGGGGCGGGCCAAACCATCACCAATGAAGAAGGAACTCTCTGCTGAGTTCAATGACACCTCACACAAGACTCTGGAAGTCCCTCACACATTTTATGAAAACTGGCCACTAGGGAGCGTTACAAGTACAAAAAGTTTATATCTCATGAATGGCTCATCTGGTTTTTACAAAATTTGGAGGGTACCATCTAGGGCAGTGTTTCTCAACAGGGGCAGTACCGCCCCCCCAGGGGGCGTTCAGAAGATGATGGGGGTGCTGGAAGCAATATTTTGAAAAGGGGGGCATTGAGGTGCCCTTTGGGGGCATTTGTTTGAAAGCTAGTTTAAACCAAAGATTCACAATAACAATACATGTTTACACTTTAAACTACTTGCAAAAAACAGTGTTCTGCAACATTAAAAACTTCCAGTTCACGGCACTGCAACTGGACGAGACTCTTCTGTGCTTCTGTCAGATTTGTTTGGCGCAGCTCCGCGCTGCCTTCATGGAAACGGGATGTCAGAGCATCGTCTTAAATGAGCTCCGTAGCCTACTTCAGCTTGTAGCTGCGTTCAGAAAAAAAATCATCGCAGGGTGGTGCGACGTTTAACCCCCCAATGTAGCATAAGTAGACTTTTTATTTCACAGTAACAGTTTTTTGTCAGATCTTTTATAGAACACAACATTTCCTACTGCACCTGAATGCAGCTTCATTTCACGGAGAAAGAAAAGAGACAAGCGAGACATATCGACTGTGCTTTGTTGTTTGGCAAACATTTAGCTGTTCCACAAACTCCCGGGCAGTTCAGGGCTTGTGTTTGGTGTTTTAAAACTTTCTTTTGGAAGCGATAGAGGCAGTGATGTCACTGTTTACTGTACGGGACTCTCACACCTCCTCAAAACGCAGCGCGATGTGGGGTTGCGTTTCTCCAAATGTTTTTTTCTGCTATTTACTCGCAAGACAGTTGATAGAAAACCTATACTCTTCTAAGCATCAAAAAAGGCTCCCATTAACTTTCAAAGGTTGTAAACTTATTTCCATTCAGAAGTAGTCCTGCTTTTACCCCTTGATAAGTGCCAGCCTGTTTTCCGTTGGAACAATTTGATTATAGATTAAGGGCGTTTTCACACCGACAGCCTTTAGTTCAGTTGAATCGAACTAGAGTTAATTTGCCCTGCTGGTGCGGTTTGTTTGGGCAGGTGAGAACGCGGCAATCGAACTCGGGTGCGCACCAACAACAGGTTCTCACACCCAACTCGTAAAATAAGGACGTTGGGTCAGGAGCCTTTCTCGTTCTCATTGACCGCTAAAGGTCTCCTTTAACGTTTCATGTGAACGCGCTTGGTCGGCACTATTGCCGTCCCTTTTGATGCGCTTGGTCGGGACTACTAAACGGTTGTAAAGGTCTCCTTTAACGTTTCATGTGAACGCGCTTGGTCGGCACTGGTTGTACGGTTCCGTGACATGCGGGAACAACGGGACGGGCGTACGGTTCCGTGACACGCGGGAAGGACGGGACGGTTGGGTTTAGGAAAGGGTCGTGGGTGGGCGTACGGTTCCGTGACACGCGGGAGGAAAGAAAAAGGCGACTCTAAAAATCAACTCTAACAAGCGTTACCCGCAGGATGCGAACCCAGGTCTCCTGCGTGAAAGTCACGTGTTTAGCAGTCTGAGCTGATGTCTCCTGTAGTCAGGTGTGTTCAGCAGTCTGAGCTGATGTCTCCTGTAGTCAGGTGTGTTCAGCAGTCTGAGCTGATGTCTCCTGTAGTCAGGTGTGTTCAGCAGTCTGAGCTGATGTCTCCTGTAGTCAGGTGTGTTCAGCAGTCTGAGCTGATGTCTCCTGTAGTCAGGTGTGTTCAGCAGTCTGAGCTGATGTCTCCTGTAGTCAGGTGTGTTCAGCAGTCTGAGCTAATGTCTCCTGTAGTCAGGTGTGTTCAGCAGTCTAAGCTGATGTCTCCTGTAGTCAGGTGTGTTCAGCAGTCTGAGCTGATGTCTCCTGTAGTCAGGTGTGTTCAGCAGTCTGAGCTAGTGTCTCCTGTAGTCAGGTGTGTTCAGCAGTCTGAGCTGATGTCTCCTGTAGTCAGGTGTGTTTAGCAGTCTGAGCTGATGTCTCCTGTAGTCAGGTGTGTTCAGCAGTCTGAGCTGATGTCTCCTGTAGTCAGGTGTGTTCAGCAGTTTACTACCTCACCAACTGATTCGGACCAAAGCAAACGAACTACAGGTGTGAAAACGCCCTTAGATTTTAATGGAAAATAGATTTGAATGTTAAATTGTTAGCTGTTTCTGATTGGCTACTGTTAGTGTCTGTAATACCTAATTAAAGTTTGAATGTTACATATTTGGTCATTCCGATGGGCTGCTGTTACCTATTTAAATTGAATGTCAAATGGATGCATTTTTTTTAAATACCTGTAAATATAATTTCTATATTCACATGGCTTTTTTGATACCTGGGAAACTAATACATATGTTGTTTGTCATTCAATTATATGACTTTTTGATTATTTGTGATAACAATAGTAACAACAATAATAATAGGCCTAATATTAGGGCGTAATCATTAATATTTGGGGCTAATAGCCTACATCTTATTTGATGGGGGGTGTTACAGACCTGGATAATGGATAGGGGGGCGCTGGCACAAAAAAGGTTGAGAACCACTAATCTAGGGCCACTACTGAGGCCACCCCTACAGTAAGGTACTGATTGGTCAAAGTGGTCGTGGCCTATGGCCTATGGGACCCATATGTGGATTCACACACAACTTTAAATTTACACGGTAGATGTACAATGGGTGATGGATCTCACCTACCAAAAATTACACATGTGGACCACTAGGTGTTTTATAATGTTTTTGCCTTTAACTCCCACATTACACATCGCACATTAGAAAACCTTACATCCACGTGTTCCCTGAATTAAGCTGAATCACAGGATTTAGGCCTTGCCCATTTCCGCTAAGAAGTTTTTTCGCAATATCGCGCAATGGGCATAGCCAACTTTTTTTTAACTCGTCCTAGTCCGTGCGACCGATCTGCACGAAACCTGGTAAGTCGCATCTCCAGATGGACCAGATGTGCATTTGACGACCAAACAAATTTACCTAGCTAGTAATAAACGTTTATGTTTTTTGGCAAAGATTGCATTTAAATGGGAAATTTGCATTTTCAATATCTCTGCCACAGTAAATGCTATCAACATGAAACCAAACAAATTTGGCAAAGATCAGACATTAGGGGGTGCTATAGTCAACGTAGACCAGTTTCGGCCCTTTCACTGTGTCCAGCATAGAAGTCCAGAATTTTCTAGGTCTTTTTGCAATTAATCCATATTGTTACATCCAAGATTCATACACTGTATGTAAGAAATGTAAACAGTTTGTCCTTTATATGAGTTATAATGTTCATTATGTTTATGTTTGCGCTGGATGACTCCAAATATATAGAACTGTTTTAGACAACACAAATGCTTGTGTGGCATTGCTGTGTGTGTGATATCAATAAATATGACATTATTGTTTTGAGTATTGGCATAAGTGAATGTCATGAGGACAAAAGCGTCTGGACTTTTTTTTAAAATTTCGATATTTTGTCCACTGTATAAGTTACAATGTTTATTTTTTCACTGTTTGACTCCTAATACATATGGAAACTGATTAGGAAAGGAGATTGGCTTAGCTTTAATTGTTGTGTGTGAAATCAATATCTGTGAGATTCATGTTCCATTTTATTTATTTATTTGCCTTTATGGTCCTACAACCTTTTTAACATTCAAGTGACCACACTGCAGCACACATATTCTAATAGCCCAGTTTTTCCTGAAAAAAGCAAAGTTCATAAATTCACTGTGGACAACAAGGTTTTATGGAAAATAAAACCAGACGGACCAGAAGTTGTCAAAAATCCTTTAGGGCTCTGGGATATTTGCAATGGTAATGTACTGCAGACCTTGCAGCTCACACCTCTTGATATTTACTGACGTTTGCCTCCCCACCATTACGCTTTGGGTTCTGCTTTTGTCATATCTCAGCCAAATTAAATGCTATTAGCAAAAAAACTTGAGATTATTTGCTATTGCAATTTCTCTGCCGTAGGAATTGCTATCAACATGAAACTTGTGATGCTTGTTTGGCATGCAGCTCTGAGGCTCTGTACCAAATTTGGCGAAGATCGGCCATTAGGGGGGCGCTATAGTCAATGTAGACCAGTTTTGGCCCTTTTACTCAGTCAATGTTTATGGGATATTTGCAACGGCAATGTACCACAGACCTTGCAGCTCACACCTCTTGATATTTCGTGACATTTGCCTCCCCACAGTTACGCTTTGGGTCCCACTTTCGCGTGCTCCCTGGGTCGTCGGGGGAGACTCGCATCAGGGGCGACTCGCGCCGGGAGGCTTAGACCTCATCAGAACTACTTGCAGTTCTAGTTATACTTTTAATCAGTGGTGTGGAAGTATTCAGATAATTTACTGAAGTATTGAAGTAAAAGTACTAATACCACACTGTAAAAATACAGTATTACAGTAAAAGTAAATGTAGGCTACTTAGTTACTGGTATAATAACTTTAACTAGATACATTTTCTTGATGATACTGACATAATTTCAATGCAGGACGTTTACTCTAACAGAGTATTTCTACAGTGTAGTATTAGTACTTTTACTTCAGTAAAGTATTACAGTACATTGGTATTTAGCATACATGTCTTATGATAGGTAGAACTGCTGTACCTCTGCATCGATCCAGGTCTTTGCTAGTAGAAACCGTAGCAGCAAGACTAAACCTTATACAAACTGATGTCAATGTGGAGATAGAGCTGGTAATGCAAGACTACAATTAGAACAACCCAACGAGTCAGAGATACTGTTCTGAATAAACTTCCTCTGTATTGCTAAAATCCTGAATACAGGATGCAAAAAGTCTCCTTTAGCATCTAGCCCTCTAGTGATTCACTTTTTGGTGCCCTGGGTTGGGCTGTACGTTTAACTGACATACGGCACAAGAACGGAACGGTTAGGTTTAGGAAAAGATCGTGGGTGGGGTTACAAAATGTACATATGAGTGACATATCTCAGACAGAATTCATCAAGCATCATCATGAAAGATATGCCCGAATAATGCTTCACTTGGCTGACAATGAGGAGAACTAAAGGAAACTTTACTTGGTAAAAAGGTTCTGTCAGATTGTCTCATTCTGCAGCTGCAAGTGTTTGCATCCACCTGGTTAATACAAAGAATTTAGAAGCTTACTGTGCCCTATGTGAAAGTCTGTTTGACTCCGTAAGTACATTGTTAGAAAAAGCACAACCTTCCCTACATTTTAATGAAGAGTTAAAACTGTGGATGGTATAGATAGGTAAAGAGAACTTTGCTTCTGTTGCTGTCTGTCAGCTGGGTCCTGCACTCTGAGTCTGAACATTTCATCCCATACACACTGATGTAAAAATGTCAGAAGTGCATTTCCTCTTAGTCTCAAACAAGGTTGAATATTTTTAAAAGTATTAATTGGATTTGGAAGTTGAATATCACCCTGAATGTATAAAAGATATGGAACATTTTAAAGTTTGAATCAGAGTTTCTTGGTGAATGAATGAATGAGTAGATATCAGTTGAAAATGATAAATTAATTTGTGTCAAATTGTGTCATTTTTATCTGTCTGAATGTGAGCGGTAGGTAATTGTGTGAGGCATGTTTTATTTGATGTGCGTATATTAGTTTAAAATGTTGTTTGGCTTGGTCATGTGTTACATATGTGAAATTTTAGTTGGAGGATATCATTAATGCTAGCTAACACAGTGAGCTCTTTACAACACCGTTATCGTAAATTATTAACCAGCACTTGGATTAGCGAGCGTCAAAAGCATCAGAAATCTGTAGAAAATATTACTAGCATCAAAAAAACGTTGAAAGGATAAAGAAAAAAACGTTGGAAGTGTTGAAACAAGCATTGTTTAATTAATTACAGAACAGATTTCTTCTCAGAAGTTTACTAACTGAGTAGCTTTGTATGAGAGAATTTTAAATAACAGAACATGTATTTTTACTGTAGCTACACACTAAAGTCATCACTGTAGCATACTGGAAAACACACTGAGTTTTGAGCATTTTCAAATTTTTAAGTATGCTTGTTTTGTATATAAGGCTATACATCATCGTGCCCCTCCCCCACTGAGTGACATCTTTCAAAGAATTGAGAGTGGTGGTAGTACAAAGGGGACTGTGTAATACCTTTTAGGCGCACCACATTTGGAAAAACTGTTTTGTCAGTAAAGGGAAATAAATATTGGAATAGCCTGCCCCCCACAATAAGGGACGTCCCACATACATCAGTTTTAAAACTCATTTCAAATTCTGGCTTTTAGAAAACCAAAGCTGCACTCACTTTTAACTGCCTCACACATTTCATTATGCGTGACAATCACATGTTCTGTTGTATTTTGTCTTGACTGTTGTTGTTAGTGTTTGTCTTGCCTCTCAAACTATGAGGGTGTTGCATGCTTGTTACTGTTTTTATGTTTTTCTTTTTATGTGTCTGCTGAGGGACAATAGATGAAAATTAGCTATGTTGCTAACTCTAGCATATTTACATTGTGTACTGATGTCTGTTAATATGGACTGTCCCTATCTAAATAAATAAATAAATAAAAATAGATATTTTTTTGTTATTTTAGTGATTCATTTCTAAAGAGTGTACTTACAAATGCAGCCAACAGTCCACTGGCCAAACAGAGCAACAAAGCAAACCGAAAGACTGATGCCATCTGTGGAAAGAAGTTAAACAAAGTCAACAAACTGCAAACAAGTAAATAATGTCAGACAATGAATGACTGCAACTGATCATTAATGAGACATTCATCAAATTAAAGCATCCTGTTAGTTACAAGTGTGATATAGATATGGTTTATATTTGATAGATTATCTAATAATTAAAATATCTAATTATTAAAAACACCAAGTTTTCTTAAAATAGAAAATGTCCTTTCGATTAATACAGGATTAGTTATTAAAAATAGATGAAACTGTGATAATGAATCATAATTACCTTTGCTGAGGTGGTGATTGGCTGAAACAAAGGAGAAGAACAAGCTGATGACAAGAAAATGTCTTTATATAGTTTATCATAGCACCGTGGCATCTGAAATATGGAAACCTGACATGTTTGAAATGTTTTTATATGTAAAGGTACAAGAAAACACCTGTCTAATTTATATGAGAGCATGTTTTGTGTTGCATGAGAGTATGTGTTGAGAGATGCTTATTTTCTGTATTTTGTGTTGTCTTTGTAAAGCTGCGGAATGGACAGAGTCCAAAACTAATTTCCCTTCGGGGACAAGTCCTCTCAATAAAGACAGGGTTAGTTATTATTAAAAGTAAAATTAGATGAAACTGTGATAACAAATTGAAATATAAATACCTTTGCTGAGAAGGTGATTGGCTGACACAGAGAAGAAAAAACAGGCTGATGGCTGTCACTGAAAGAAAATGCCGCAGATCTGAATACTATTAAACATTCAATAATAACAAATTAGGTTAAACTCATCTTGATTTACTAATGCATCCACAATCTGTATTTAATTTTCTGCAATCTATTATAAACCAAATATATTAAACTTTCAGGCAAAACATTGATTGGTAATGATAACATTACAGGTTAATAGCTATTATACTCACATCAATACTCTTTGTTCTGCCTGGTTTGGTTTGGAAGAGAGTCACAGGCCCTTATATACATTGGAAAGGGGAGTGGTCTTAGTCATGACTAACAGTCCAGTGTCCAACAGAACATCCCCCAAAACTGACTGACTTTGCTTCAGCATTTGTTTCTTTTACACATAGCCACAAAACAGGCACGCACTTCTCATTCGACAACCCGGAAGCCAACATAAGGTCAAATGATGTTCGGGAACTGCTAGCTCCACCTTATTTATCTAAGCTTATTACACAATTTTTACCGGCAGTCCGGCACACACTCTCTGCTCTCTCATTCCCCTAGTAAACAAAAAATCTGTTTGTTAAAGAGCCTTGTCCTACCATGCCCCTAACCTTTGGAATGGCTTTCCATTACATGTTAAAAAGCTAATATCAACTCATGACATTTGTGAAGCGACAAATGAAAGCGCTCATTTCACAAACATGGTTGCATTTCTTGAGAGACGTGAGAGTCCTGGCAGACCCAATATTTGGAATTGTTGATGGTGTAAGCCTACAGGTTGTTGGCTTAAATACTTCCAGCAAGTTTAAACTGCAGTCAAAGAGCAGAATGAAATGAAGCAGTTTTGCTACTACAGTGACTCCAATGGATTCTGATAAAGACAAAGCTGTAGTGAATTGCACAAAGAAAGAGACCATGTCACAACAGGTCTGAGTTGATTCGAACGCACCATAAATAGGCGTGTGTACACATTACTCAGGTTGCATCAGAGGATTGATAGTCTCATAGCGCTATAAGCAATAACAAAATAATGTGTAATAAAAATATACGAAAATATAGGGAGGAAAACTAATTTAAATATGCAATTAATAAGATCAGTGTACTGTATATGATGGAATAGTGACACTCAAATGTGCCTGAGGCCACCAAATTTAGGCTATACGGCTTAAACCTTCTCCGGGAAGGCATGCCCCTGGACCCCCCTACACTAGTCAAATGTTAACAGGTCTCCCATTATTAATTATTAGATAGGGACGGATTCAAAAAACATAGATAAACAGTCTATGTTTTGCTTAAACAGTTATCTGATGTATGTAAAATGTCAGTAGGTCTTGTAGTAGAAGTTTCCTTTGCAGCAGGGGTAGAGTTTTCAGAGTTTAGTAACGTGAAACAAATAAGACAGACTGAGACTAAAACCAAGTTGGGTTTTTGTATTTTATTAAACATATATATTTGCAAATAGGAGCAACATGATTTCACAAAAGGCCGCAGCCCAGTGTGGAGTCAGTTTCTCAAATGAGTGAACAGAACACCAGGCTTATATGCATCTTCAGAGTGACAACACACACACACTTGGATTAGTATGACGCTACAATTTTTACATGCAATCTGATACACATGAAGACAATCAAGAAAATACAATAGACATCTTGGAGCCATCTCACCTCCTCCTCCCTGTACGACTTTCACCCCCCCGTTACATCTTAACTGGCATGGGAAAAATAGAGATAGTTTTTAGGGTGACCTTGTACCTTTATCTGTTCAGGCAAACAGTGCTCACATAATTTTCCAGACTGGATGTTTCACACAGTTAGAATCAAAATCTACATGTCGGAAATGTGATAGACTCTTTCAGCATTTGTGGATGAATTAAAGTAGAAATAAAACATAACAATATAAGGAATTATGCTTAAATGCAATTTCGCCATTACAGTCTCCCATTGGGCGAGATGTGGCAGTAAAACAGTATGAAACGGTTAATGGAAAATGTGGGTTGCTGAGAAGGTGATTGGCTGACACAGAGGAGAAGAACAAGCTGATGGCTGTCACTGAAAGAAAATGCTGCAGATCTGAATACTATTAAACATTCAATAATAACAAATTAGGTTAAACTCATCTTGATTTACTAATGCATCCACAATCTGTATTTAATTTTCTGCAATCTATTATAAACCAAATATATTAAACTTTCAGGCAAAACATTGATTGGTAATGATAACATTACAGGTTAATAGCTATTATACTCACATCAATACTCTTTGTTCTGCCTGGTTTGGTTTGGAAGAGAGTCACAGGCCCTTATATACATTGGAAAGGGGAGTGGTCTTAGTCATGACTAACAGTCCAGTGTCCAACAGAACATCCCCCAAAACTGACTGACTTTGCTTCAGCATTTGTTTCTTTTACACATAGCCACAAAACAGGCACGCACTTCTCATTCGACAACCCGGAAGCCAACATAAGGTCAAATGATGTTCGGGAACTGCTAGCTCCACCTTATTTATCTAAGCTTATTACACAATTTTTACCGGCAGTCCGGCACACACTCTCTGCTCTCTCATTCCCCTAGTAAACAAAAAATCTGTTTGTTAAAGAGCCTTGTCCTACCATGCCCCTAACCTTTGGAACGGCTTTCCATTACATGTTAAAAAGCTAATATCAACTCATGACATTTGTGAAGCGACAAATGACAGCGCTCATTTCACAAACATGGATGCATTTCTTGAGAGACGTGAGAGTCCTGGCAGACCCAATATTTGGAATTGTTGATGGTGTAAGCCTACAGGTTGTTGGCTTAAATACTTCCAGCAAGTTTAAACTGCAGTCAAAGAGCAGAATGAAATGAAGCAGTTTTGCTACTACAGTGACTCCAATGGATTCTGATAAAGACAAAGCTGTAGTGAATTGCACAAAGAAAGAGACCATGTCACAACAGGTCTGAGTTGATTCGAACGCACCATAAATAGGCGTGTGTGCACATTACTCAGGTTGCGTCAGAGGATTGATAGTCTCATATCTATCTATCTACATAGCAATAACTAAATAATGTGTAATAAAAATATACAAAAATATAGGGAGGAAAACTAATTTAAATATGCAATTAATAAGTGCTACCTATCATTTTAATATCACAGCTGTGAAAGGTGGAGCTCATTTTAAATACTTTACATACTGCTGGGTATTAGTTACATTTTTATTTATTATTAATCTAATTCACATTTGACCTGTGCCTGTTGTTGTGCTGTACTTGTTTTCTGACCATTTATTAATGTTGTATTCTAACTGTAACAGAGGAAATAGTTCTGCTGCTTCCCCCTGACTACAGTTTGTTGTAGCTTCACATCACAGGAAACTCCAGATCTAAACCTATAGAGGTTCACAGAGAGGAAGGAAGGGAGGAAAGAGGAAGGAAGGTGATCAACTCACCAGTACAGGCTCTGACTTTATGTTTTCTTTTAATAATGAGATGAGATGCCAAAGGAAACTACCTAATAAACTACTTCATTTTAAATGAATGAAAGCCATCTTACAGAGGAGAAACACAGAGAAACCTGGAAGGCACAGCTAAACAGTCTAACAGCATTTTAAAAAACTACAGTTTATGAATAAACTTATGAATAAAAAAATCTTGTTTTGAATTGGGTTTTTTTATTTTGACATTGGATGTGGACATTTTATTCTATTATAATGTTTCCATGTGTTTCATTATTGTTGACTGAATCACTTCATTGCTTTTTGAGTTGTTTTTATTCTCTGGGGAACATTAAATCAGAGTCAGACTGTGAGATTATTTTAATGCTTGAAATCTGAAAGAATCCAGATCTCTGTTGTTTTAAACTGTTACCCCTCAGTCACAGACTGGTTGAACTGGGCAGCTCCCAGTATGACTGTGGGCATCTATGTATGATTTATGGAAATGTGAAACAAAACAGACTGCAACATCTTACAGGAAGTAGAGATAGTAACTATTGATTGTTCATCTTTTTAACAGCACTGCAGGATGGAAACATTGGTCTCATCAATGCACAAATCATCGAGAGTACAGGAACTGAAGGAGGAAACATCACAGTTAGATGCTCCTTCACTTCCTCTGGAAAGAGGAGAATCTTCTGTAAGGACGAATGTAAAAAAAGAGACATTCTAATTAACACAAAAGAGGACACAACTGTAGGCAGATACAGCATTGAATATAAAACAACATGTTCTGGTACCATTTTTTATATGAGCATCAGAAACCTGACTCAGTCTGACTCAGGACGGTACTGGTGTGGTATCAAAAGATCTTTCCCATTCTCATCATCATACCGGGAGATTGAGATCCGAGTTACAGATGGTGAGTTTCTACTGAGAGTCATGTTATTAACTGTTCACTGACAGCTGCTGATGTTTCAAATAACTCAACATGTTTAGTCTAACAGTTGTATTTAGAGCTGCATATTTTCATCATTGTGAACTCTGATAAATGCTCCTTTAACAGTTGATGTGTTTGATTGTGTTTTTAATGTTTCACAGCTCCAACCTCTCCTCTCAGACCTTCTTCACCAGTCAGTCACATTGGCCTCCACACTGATGACATCACAGAGTTTAAGCTCCACACCTTCATCAGCCTCCACACTGATGACATCACAGCGTTTAAGCTCCACACCTTCATCCGCCTCCCCTTAAGCCAGAGAGCAGCCTCAACAGAAACACACAAGAGCTCTGGTGTATGTGGGTCTGACTCTGGTCCTCTTCTTCATCATGTTATTAGTAGCTTTGCTGATTTTCTGCAGGAAGAGGGCCAGGAAACCCAAAGGTGAGACTACAGGAAACACACACACACACACACACACACACACACACACACACACACACACACACAACACACAACACAAAAAAAAAATGTCACTACTGCGCTATATCAGTGAAGATATTTCAAACAAATTTGAAAAAAGCAGCTCTTAGGGCATTCATATTGCGCATTTGAGGCCTGGGCGACGTGGTAACAACGGGGACGGGGTCTCCTAGGCTGCATTGCAATGATTGGCTACAGTCCCCTGAAGGGCTTATACTCCGGTTCAGGAGACGTTTCTAAAGAGTAGACTAATCTACAACACAGAGAAACAGAAGAGAGGAGGTCCATTCTCGGAGACGCTTTAACCTCAATCAGTATGAACGACCAGAGGTTCATGGGGACCGTCCACACCGTCCAGACCGCAAAAAGCATGAAACAATTTAAACAATTTAAATTTCATATATAGAAACTTTAATGTCTGCCCAGAATGTTTGGAAAGCTCCTTTTTAAAATGAAGTCACAAAAGTTTTTTTTAAAGTCATCTGTTTATTCTAATGCTCTGAACTGCCTGTTTTTTGGAACCTCCTCTGGAAACTGAGTACTCTATTGTCACAGAGGTGAGTTTGGGTTCATCTGGACATCTCAGCATCATTAGTGTCAGTATCAACCAGCTGATATTAATACAAAGCCCTGTTCTCTTCCTGCAGGCCAACCGAGTGTATGAGGAGATCAGAGAGGACAGACAGAGCACATCTCCTCCTGTAGAAGTGTCTACAGTTTACACTTACGCCAAATACACCAAACCAGATGAGGCGGAAACCACAGAGGAGTACAGCTTAGTCACTGCACCCACTTCTCAGAAGAAAGTAAGTCAAAAGTCTGGTAGGGTTTTAGGTTTTAGTAAACACCTTCAGGCTGCAGCTGATAGGTACTAGTTTTTTTTTATACCACTGTTTCTGTAACCCTAGCACCTACCTATCTTAGGTGATCATGATCATGTAATAATGTTCATTTGCCTTTTTATGTTTGGATGCAGGCTTTGAGACGTGGCCTGAGACAAATGTTAGTGTTTTTTTGTTGAAAGAAGATTTGTGGACCGAAACTAGGGTTTTAAATGAGCTTAATGTTTTCAAAATTAAAAGGAAATCTAGTTCTTTACTCAGAGAATGTTAAGATAAATCAATATAGTTGGAGGAGGACTTCCATCTGTCTATTTTGTTCATCAAGAGAGAAAAGCAACCTATTGAGGAACAGGAACCAGGCCAGTTTGTGATCATACTGTACTGTATCTAAAGCCATTGAGGAAGAGGAGTGTGAACAGAGAGAGGAGGAAAAGGTGTGGCACTGATACAGATATTCATGGTAAACAATAGATTCAGAGATTAAGACCCTTTGTGAACCAGGGTTTTTTAATTTTTTTTTTTTTTTTTTTTTTTTTTTTTTTTTTTTTTATAAAAAAATTTTTTTTTTTACATGAAGCAGCTCACGCTGAAATGATGCTCTTGTGAAGAAACAGGCGAGTAAAGTCAGGTGATAAAGTTTGATCTTTGTGTTTTCTTGCAGACTGAAGACGACTGGAGTGACCTCACCTACTTCAGGCTGGATCTTCCCAACGGTACAGCTGCTCCTGCACAGCGCCCCTGTGGTGACCCAGATAACGTGGTCTACTCTGTTCCTCGGCTAGAAGCCAGCTGCGCGCCCGCCAAGACGCTTCACCTCCTCTGTACTCTACTGTTACTTTACATCAGCTGTAGCTTCAAGCGCTGTCGCGCCACATTTACTCTCTCAGGGGCCAACAGGGGACACAGAGTGCTTAGAATGAGTCACATTCACTCAAAGAAATCAGTTTTTTTTATTGTTATTGGGAAACTATGTCAGTTACAGCTCACATTATATATTTTTTTTTTAAGATGAACTATTTTTTATTAGCTCTATGTGTTTATTGCTTTTGCACAAGTATATGTTCTTATAACAGTTTATGCATTATATATTGTATACTATATTTATTTTGTACTTTTCAAACTGTAGTAGTAAGGGTGTTTAGGTGCTGAATTCAGTCATCATGAGAACAATGGCCTGTACAATTTTTAAGTTCCTGATCTTTGATACCAAATAGGACTATTTGGTATCAGAAGATCAAGGAACTTAACCTTGTTCATGAATATGTAACATACATACTCATGAACTGTGTATGACTGAACATTGTTAGTTTTCTGGCAGTCACCATTATTGTTGCATCAATGTGAGCTCATTAAAATAATCTTTGCAATCCAAAAGGTTGAACTAAATCATATTATACAATAATTATGATAATCTAATCTCTTGGCTCTAGCAGACAAGAAGCAGCTAGCCACCTGTAAGGTCACCCACCTGTCACTCAACACAGCCACACCCTAACAATGCTGAACTTTGAATCTGTGATAGGCAGTATTTTTTGGGCATTATTGGGCAAATATTCCATATATCCATTCCAATATTCCAATCATCTTTCAGTATATTGTAATTCAAGTGCTCTGACAGCTCTGCACTCTCTAGAAATCTAGCCTGTGACGGGAGCGTGCTCATTCTCAGCCCCCAGGTTCTGCTTGGTAAACACTGAAGGGGCCGCTGATTTCTTCACCTCACCGTTACCTGAAATAACAACATGGATTTTTAATACGCAGGTCTGTTTTCAGTCTGAATGCTCGCTAAGGCTTCAACACTTGAATTATGAGAGGACATTTAGGGATTACACTGTACCAGTTGTTACTGCAGAGTTTCTATAGACACAAAGCTGTAACAACTTTTAAAATTATAATAATTATTATTTTTGTTGTTGCATAAAGTATCAGTTTTGTACAGGAAAAAAAAACGAAAAAAATTTCAAATTAAAAATGACTAAACTTGGTTTTGAAAAAAGTTGATCATTTGAAGCTGGTTAAACTGGTAGATAAAAAAGAATGAACATAGAAGACTCAATATAAGACTCAAAAATGTGTTAACAAGGTAGAGATTTTATAGTCATACATTGATTTTACAAAAGATATATGCCTTCCCACTTAAAGATACAACCAAGTCTAGTTTTAATGTTAAATCAGACATAAACTCACAGATTAAAGAAAAGACTTAATAAAGAATAAAGAGGGAGGAGAGTAGAGGGGGTGTGATGTGTTTTTGGAGGAGGGACTCCATCATATAGAGAAGTGAACAGTTCCTGGTTTACCAGTGAAGAAGAAAGAGAGGCAGCGTTAAACCATCAGATCCTCCAACATGAACGTCTGTCAGTCTCTGATCTGCTTCTTCTTCCTCAGTGAGTAAACTCAGCTTCTACTCTCTCTTAGTTATATCATTTTTATTTATTATTTCTTCATCTACAGTGGGTCAGTTCAACTTTGCAGCAGAAGGGAAACAGTTTCTTATTGATGGACTGTGTTTTTATGGGTCCTTAACTATCCTGTGAATATAGCCCTATTTGTAACAAGAGCTTTTTTCTTCCAAATATGGTATGCTCGCAAATATTTAGATGAGCTGTGCGCTGATTGGTTTGAGCGAACCACATAGAAACAACTTCCAGACTAGACAGCAGGTCTCATATTTCAGAGACTGCAAAGTTATACATTGTTTGTCTACTATTTCATTATTAAATTCACTTCTGAGACTTTTTCATGTGAGAAATCAACTATATAAAGCTCAAATATGGGCTGTTTTACGAAAATGTATGGCTAATTGCAAATTTGGTAAGACGTGTCGGACTTTAGGAGCTCCACACAGTCTGACGAGAGAACGGTAACCTCCATACCCAGTGAAAGTCACCGTTTCTCGGTTACTGGACCGACTCCGGGGCTCAGGGAAAGAATCGTTGCTAACTTTTTGGCATAACTTTCATATATTTACAGTTTGAATTTCTTCACGTCACTTATAAAACAGCTACCCCAATGTCTTATAAAGCTAACAATGGTGTCCGATTTAAATTTAAGGCATTTTTGTGAACATGAAGGGTCTCTTTAGGAGGAGCTACTAGCTAGACTATGTGTCCCATTTAATCCTATGGGAAAAGATTGTTGCTACACTTTCGCGCATAACTATCATATATTTACAGTTTGAATTTCCAGCACGACATGTATAGCACAGCTACCCTAAATTCTTAACGAAGCTGTCCGATTTCAATTTAATGCATTTTTGTGAATTTTAGAGGTTTTCTTAGGAGGAGGCAAGCAAGCTCGCTCTCATTGATAGAGCTCCATACAGCTCACTTCGTGGACAAGAGGGGGTTCATTTTTTTTGTTTAAATAACTCAACACATATCCATTATAAGATTAACTGGAACCTGTGGTAAGAGATTGCGGGCGTAACAAGCTCGCTGACCGCCTCTCACTCACACACACACGACCATTTAGCAGGAAGAGGGGAGCTGCAGGCCCTGGAGCTCTGTCAGGGCAGCGGCTTTGGTATGTCCACTAATTGGGCGGGTGTATCGAGGCACCGTGGGCTGCACAGCCGTCGAAAGCACATAGTTGATTTTTCGCATATAACAGGCTCAGAAGTGAATTTAGTGATAAAATAGCAGATGAACAATGTATACAATTTCTGAGATCTGCGCAACCTATTCAGAAGACTAAGCTGACCTCAGATCAGTGGTGTAGCCCTATGTAAATGTTTGGGCGTGACATAGGTAGAGACTAGAGCCAAATGAGGAGGAGCCCGGTTGACGTCAACTCGGTGACTTGTTTTCGGAGGCAGTTTCAAATTGTGAGATTTGCAGAGGAAAGAGGTGTCAATGGGATTTTTAGGTTCTATGTATGTACTATTTACCCACCAAACGTGGTGGGGTAAACCCCCAAATAAATCGTTATTCAACTATGACAAGGTAAAAATCGGTTTTGCATTCTATCACCCCTTTAAACAAAATGCTTGGTTCATAGGTTCACATTTGTTTTTAATAAAACATTTTTAAATGTTGCTTTTGATGCTGTTTGTTATGATTGTTTGATATTTGAGGGTCATTTTAGAGCTGAGGATGGATGTTGAAGTGGTGAAATAGAAGAAAAACTAAAATGCACTTAAATAAATATGTTACTAATATATAAAATAAAATGTTTCATAGGTTTACATTTTGTCTAAATAAATTTTTTCATATCTTATAGGACACTACAATTTCTTACACGTTTTGTTCAGCTATTTTAGGGACTGTAAACTAATTATTTTGGTGGGAGGGAGGCTGAATCTTATATTCCTAAAAAGCCCTTTGCAGCCTTTTCAGTATTTTCTTTGGAAAAAAGTTCATTACCCTCTCAACATTTTATAAAAACAATATATTTAAGGCAGTAACAGTAAAACTGCAGCTACTCTCCATTTTTGGATAAAGAGATGGTAAATGGTTTGGCATGTTACCGTGGCGACGGCTCTGTTGGCGCAGATGAACTTTAGCACCTCAATATATTGTAGCCAGAATAAATATATAAAATATATAAAAATGTAATCATGGGATGAGTAAAAGATCAGACACCCTCCCCTGCTCTCCTAAATAATATAGACTATACTCCCCAAGCAGAAATGAACATATAATATAATTTATTTTCCTTAAAGTAACTCTCACTCAATAATGTTTATGCTTATCATCATATGTATCATTGGTACCGGTTTGACAGTTTGTGTTGATTTGCTCCAAACAAACAAACTAACTAACTTTCTTTCCTTCTGACTGTGTCTGGATGTGTTTTGAGCCAGATTCATAAAGCCCAGGATAAAATCAAACTTTGACTTTGTATGTAATCGTGCTGCCTCTAAAACTGACCTCCCATTCTGTCTGAACACAGTAATGTTTCCATGTGTTTCATTATTGTTGACTGAATCACTTCATTGCTTTTTGAGTTGTTTTTATTCTCTGGGGAACATTAAATCAGAGTCAGACTGTGAGATTATTTTAATGCTTGAAATCTGAAAGAATCCAGATCTCTGTTGTTTTAAACTGTTACCCCTCAGTCACAGACTGGTTGAACTGGGCAGCTCCCAGTATGACTGTGGGGATCTATGTATGATTTATGGAAATGTGAAACAAATCAGACTGCAACATCTTACAAGAAGTACAGATGGTATCTATTGATTGTTCATCTTTTTAACAGCACTGCAGGATGGAAACATTGATCTCATCAATGCAGAAATCATCGAAGGTACAGGAACTGAAGGAGGAAACATCACAGTTAGATGCTCTTTCACTCTCCCTGGAAAGAGGAGGATCTTCTGTAAGGACGAATGTAAAGAAGGAGACATTCTCATTGAGACAGAAGAGATCACAGCTCAGAGAGGCAGATACAGCATCAGATACATAGAAGGAGGTTTTCCAGTAGTTAAAACAATTCTGTATGTGAGCATCAGGAAAACCTGACTGAGTCTGACTCAGGACGGTACAGATGTGGTTTGTTCAGATTTTTCTCATTCCCACCATCGTACCAGGAGATTAAGATCCGAGTTACAGATGGTGAGTTTCTACTGAGAGTCATGTTATTAACTGTTCACTGACAGCTGCTGATGTTTCAAATAACTCAACATGTTTAGTCTAACAGTTGTATTTAGAGCTGCATATGATACAGATGATACAGATGATGTGTAAAATATGTGATGAACTCAGATGGTCCCACACTGCAGCTGATTGGAATCTTGTTGCACCAAACCCATTGATGACCTTCTGCATTTAGCTGTGGGATTAAAACACATGGATGTTAGCACAGAGTTCTCTGCAGGGAGCATCTGATCATCACCACTTCTTTGGATCTCTACAATCACTATCTGACTGTTTGATTGTGATTTTAATGTTTCACAGCTCCGACCTCTCCTCTCAGACCTTCTTCACCATCAGTCCCATCAGCCTCCACACTGATGACATCACAGACATCAGCAGGAAGTTCAGGTACATTTACAATAGGGGTGGTTGTCAGTACCCGATCCGTTCCACCTGCACAATCCGTTCTGCGCATGTGCAAGATGACACGTATGCCATGACGTAGGCGCAGATGATAATGCTGCGTTCATTCCACCACCACCTTGGAATAACAGCACCGCTTCCACCTGCATGATCCGTTCTGTGCATGCGCAAGATGTTCACACGCTAGCCTCCAGCTAACGTTAGTTAGCTAATAGCTAATTCGGCGGACCGCTAGGTGATTATAGCGGTAGCTAACGGTTAATTCGGCGGACCGCTAGGTGATTATAGCGGTCTGCCGTTAGCCTCCACAGATAAGCTAACGTTAGTTTAGCTAACAGCTAATTCGGCTAACCGCTAGCTGAGACAGCATGTAAACTTTAAAAGACTCTCAAAATAAAACTTGAAAATAAACGTTAACATATAACAGCTGTTACGTCAGTTCTACTTTACTTGTGCTCATTTAAAATACAATCACTCAATACTTGTCTTTATTGTTATTACTGTAATGTCTTAATTTAGCTGTAGCTTGCTTTTCCCATTAAGTTTGACTTAACGTTATTTTAGACTGAATCTAGCTGCAGAAACAACGTAACCAGTGGGGCGGTGCCTGTTATTTCGAGGTGGCATGAACGCAGCATTATCATCTGCGCCTACGTCATGGCATACGTGTCATCTTGCACATGCGCAGAACGGATTGTGCAGGTGGAAAGGATCGGGTACTGACAGCGGTACAGTTCACAAAACCCACGGTTCGGTTCGTATCACGGTTTTAGGGTCATGGTTTTCGGTTCTGTACGGTTCTTGTTTTCTTTTGATCTTTAACACTCCAGAATATACTTCAGCATATAGCTAAAATTAGCATATTGAATGCATGTTGCACAATACATGCACACAGTGGCAGTTCTATATATTGTTTTATTTCATCATAGGTAACATGAAATCCAAAATGTTCCCACACACCAGACTATAAACACCGTTGGCGCATCCTCCAACTCCGGTCAGCCTCTCTCCCACTTGACATTTCTGCATGTGACGTGATGTGACCTGCAGCAGCAGCACCCCACTCCACTTGAGGAGTGGTCGGCTCGATGTCTCTCAAAATCTGCCGAAAATCTTTTAAACTGACCTTTGTCAATCTGAAATGATGACAGATTCAGCAACTGCATGGCCTATTTCTCGCTTAAAATGTTTTCAGAAACACGTTTCGGTGAACTATTTTAGCACAATATGAGATCGTATTCTGAACGAGCCGCCATGACAGTCTGTTTTGAAATTCGGGAGCAGCAAGACCCATGTGATGCGATCGTCCAATCAGCTGCCATGGGTTGCGTTTGTCAAACTCATCCTGCTCGTCATTTCCAGTTAGTGTTTTAACATAGGTGTTGAAAGTGGGCACTACGGCAGTCAGTGATAATAAAGCAGGTACCTTGTAGGTGATGTTCTGGCAGCCTTGCGCCCACCGACAGTGTACTGACGAACCGTCGGCGCACACACACTCCGAACCGAGACTAGCGAACCGAGCAGTTCGGATGTTTTTTCATGAACCGTACCACGGTGGGGGTTGAGGTGGTGTGTGCTACGTGGTGTTTAAAACTGTGCAGCTCTCTTTTTGCTGTAATATATGTGTGTGTAGCAGTGTTGTAGTCAAGACCACCTTAGTCTCGCTTTGCCAGACCTTCCTCCACAGCGCTGCAAAGGAAGGTCTGGCTAGTCCACACAGCACTCCGGTATGGGAGAGAAACGTACTCTGGTTTATTGGCATTTCTTATAACCAATCACAATCATCTTGGGAGGCGCTAAGCACTGCACGGAGCCATGGTGCCTCTACAAAATAGCATTGGGAAGGAACTTGTTTTTGGTGGAACATGTGTACCTTCAAAGGTTGTCTTAGTTGTGCAATAGAAAACTCAGATTGGACAGATAGTCTAGCTAACTGTCTGGATTTACCCCGCAGAGATCTGAGGAGCAGTTAACCATAGTCCTCACAAACCATTAGAGCACCAACACAAAGAAAAAGGAAGGCTGCTCTTCACCGGAGCAGTCCCAGAAGTGGACAGCGTGGATATAGACTAAGACCAACTAAACTGAGACCAAGTCAACACCGAGGCCAGAGTGTATCCAGATCGAGTCAAGACCAGACAAGACCAGACCAGACCAGACCAGACAGCCAGAGCTTCTCCTGTCTCCTGCTTTCTCTTTCTTGTTGAAGGGCCGGGGAGAAAGGCTTAACAGTAAAAAGTTAGTGGTTGCATTTGAAGCAGGAAGTTTTACATCCAGTTACAGTAATACACAGACCATTTAGCAACATCCCCTGGGTCTGGAAATAAAGTCCTGAATCCTCTTTAGCAGAGACGGCGACAAGACCGGATAAATATGCAGTTGATACCGAGATGGGACCTTCAGAAAGTGGTCTTGGTCTTGGTACTACAACACTGGAATGGAGTTTATATTATTAATCAGTGTTGCTGCCATGGTGATGTTTACCAGACAGCGTCAGGCTATTTCATTTATGGGGGTTAATAATACTTGTTGCAGCCGCCTTGGTGTCCATGATTTACTGTTGGTCTTTTTTTCTCTTTCTCTTTCTCTTTCTCTTTCTTTTTCTCTTTTTTTTTTTTTTTTTCTCTTCTATCTATCTATCTATCTATCTATCTATCTATCTATCTATCTATCTATCTATCTATCTATCTATCTCTCTCTCTCTCTCTCTCTCTCTCTCTCTCTCTCTCTCTCCTGTTATCTCCTCCAGATCTCCCCCTGGTTTTGGGTGTGTGTGTCCCTGTGGTGGTGGTGGTGGTGCTGGCTGTTGTTCTGCTGTTCTTCTACAAAAGAGGACTAATCACTCTGATGGTGAATTATCTTTCAACATTATCTGCACCGTTTTAATAATTACTCATTCAATATATAGAGAGAATACTTTGTCTGTTCCTCAGGTTCAAACCAGAGAGGAAACACAGACATCACCAGGACTGAGGTGACTTTCTCTAACTCATCTATCTTTGTTAACTCTCACTGGTAGCTTTTAATATGGCTGCTGATGCACTGAGAGAAGGAAAGGAAACACAGCAGTTCATCTGTAAAACTACAATCCAAGATATATTATTAAGATATATATATTATATATTTTATTAGTGGAGAAACTGAGAGTCTCGTCATGCTATCAATGAAGTGATTAAATGAGCACTTAGCACCGCCAAAGACGATAGTTATTGGTTTAAAGAAATGCCAATAAACCAGAGCATCTCCCATCCCAGAATGCTGTGTGGACCTAGCAAAGACCCTCCTCCACAGTGCTGTGAAGGAAGGTCTGGCAATGCGAGACTAACACCATTCTGACATTATTATCAGCACACAGTTGCTTTTTTCTTACACATCCAGCAGTTATGGAGCAACATGATCATTTCTTTGGAGACATGTTTCTGTCCACCTGAATGAAGCAAACAGCAGACAGAACAACTGGTGAACATAGAGAACCAGATTAAGAACCAGATGTGTTTTTAGGAGTTGTTTAAGCTGAAAACAGAGTCAAAATCAGAGTGAATATTAAACTTGCAGCTTATTCCACTGTGCTAAAAACATCCAATATTAGATAATAGTTGCTCTTCACTGAGAACAGCTGTGGTCAGCTGTTTGACAATTTTCACAAATAAGTATCAAAGTGTCAACAGAAACCTCTCAAACCACAGCAGCATAGTCCACTTCTCTCTTTACTCAGTATGTTCCAAACATTCACTACCTAATGCCTAATACCTAACCCTGACCCAAACACTCATTGTTCCTCCAAAATGCAGATAAATACACAGCTTCTGTTTCCCTCTCATGTACAAATGTTAAATGTTGACAACTTCTGCTTTCACATCACACAATTACATATCCAGACATGGTGCCACAGTATTTGAGATGTGTGGTTAAGTTGCTGTTTCTGTATTTTGACTGTATTTTTGTGTTCAGATTAACATCTATGAGAACTGCCCTCCACTCTCCACCCGTGCAGACTCCACCTACCAGAGTCTGGATCCAGCCTCCAGGGATCCAGACCACATCTACTCTACTCTCTCTTAGATACAACACCTATGATGATGTCAGCAAGAGTTTCTGCTGAATGCACAGCGAAGCTTGGCTGCTGCTCATGGCAGTGAAGGATTTTATTACCAACCAGAAGCGTTTCTAGGACTTGAGGAGGTTCAGGACTTAGCCCGGACCCATTTAAAGGAACACGCCGACTTATTGGGACTTTAGCTTATTCACCGTATCCCCCAGAGTTAGACAGAGTAGAAGTCCATACATACCCTTCTCATCTCCGTGCGTGTCGTAACTCTGTCTGACACACCCACCGCTAGCCTAGCTTAGCACAGATCCTGGAGGTAACCGGCTCCATCTAGCCTACTGCTCCCAATAAGTGACAAAATAACACCAACATTTTCCTATTTACATGTTGTGATTTGTATAGTCACAGCGTGTACAAATAACAAGGTCACATGAGACACAGCCATCTTCTAACCGTATATAAACTGGGAACTATATTCTCAGAAGGCGAAGCACTGCTACTTCTGCTACCTGGGCGGAGTGATTTGCTTGCAGCACCTGAGAAGCCCCGTGGTGAGGAGCAGAGAATAACAACGGTGCTTTTCAGGTGTTGCGCTAATCACTCCACCCAAGTAGCAGTGCTACTAGTGTTACCGGCACCAGGCCTAGGGGAAATCTGGACCGGCAGCAATGGCTACACAGGCTAGGAAGCACTGCGTAGCGTAAGAAAACTGGGAACTGTGAATCGATAGATAGAGAGCACAATGTTAGCGTGTTGCTCACGGCAAAGCTTGTTTATTTCTGAGCCACGCATACAGTTCCCATACATTCACATTGTCTCTACTGTATTAGCTCTCTGATAAAAGTGCATGTCAAAATGATGATAAACCATTAAAAAAGTAAAATAAATAGTGTAACCATATAATATGAAACTGTCTGATGGAAAATAAATGCACATAAACTAATATCTCTCATACATGTGCACTTAATATTAGCGCTTGACGAGATGGCGTCGCCATGTTACTGAATGACCAGGAATGTAAAACTAGCTTAAAACAGGATTTCTCGTCACCATTTCCTCACTGCTAATACTCAATTAGCAAAATATAGAACATGTTTTCTTATGTTACAGGATGCTAATATCAGTAACTTACACTTACAAACTACTATGAAAAACCACATTGTAAAACCGAAGTTCATAAGAACTACTCAGCATGCCGACACTGGTCGCAACAACTAGCTTCAAAGTTACACTTTTTACTCTTAACACAAAAACCTCAAAATCAGCTCACAACATCACACAATTTCTATAATATTTAAATAATCTGCTGATACAAGCAGTATGAGAATACAATATACAATACAATATGAAAAAGTGAGTTTTTCAGTACCTGTGAATCAATAGATAGAGAGAACAATGTTAGCGTGTTGCTCACGCCAAAGCTCGTTTATTTCTGAGCTGTGCATGAGCAGAGCTAAGAGCTACGGTCTCCCTAATGGATCCACAGCAGCGCCATAGAGCCATCTACTGAAGTGGAAGTGTAATAGCTTCAATAAGTCTGTTAAGAGGATAACCCCTTGAGATGAAGCATCTTGTTGTTGAGGGGGTCCTCAAGACATAACACAAGGACAATACAGCGCTCAGGACTCTCTCTGTAAAAATAGAGATGAGCAGCGGGCCTTCCGTAGTCTGTACAGCTTCAGGTTTATAATGGACGCGCTCTGATGTGGACATGCTGCGGCAGATGTGTCACGTTTGTGCTCCGTGTATTTCTGCCGTAGTTTCGGTTTTCCACCTCTGATGTAGAGCAGCGTACAAAAACTTCCCTAAACTTTGTCTCATTCAGAGACCAGAGACCCAAACGGGGCTCTGAGTCTGTCAGGAGGTCTGAGATCTACCATATCAGCAGAGCAATCACGTAATGCACAGCAGACTATGGTGCAGGTGGATTATTTTCTGAAATATAGTGACTGTATTCTTGTAATAGCCTATTATCACTTTATTTTTCTCAAAATATCACGACTCCTCCAAATCTCAGAGAACACAGATGTGATATTTTGAATGTTCACAAAGTTTTGAACATAGGCAGAAGTCTTGCTCAAACACATCTGAAATATTACAGTCCAGTAGTTTATTAATTCATTAAAATGAATGAATGTATCATTGAGGTGAATAATTGTCATATGCACATTTAAGGAGGTTTCTTCCCCAACAAAAGATGCAAAAGAGGAGGGAAGAGTAAATGATGCCTAGGTTAAATATGTGCTGACTCAGATATAATTAGAAAAGACGATCCAAAGGAGAATAAATAGTTGAAAGCAATACAGATGCCTGAGAGTCTTACTGCAAAATATTCCATTATGGTTTTATATTTTGAATTGTCCCCTATGTTTCTCTTTACATAAAGATATTTCCAGCATAAATTGATTCAGAAAAAGGTAGAAATAGGTGCATAAAAAATTCACCTGAATGCAGGAAATGAAGTGTTTAACGCTCACTGCTAGTGTAGTAGGTCGAAAAGGCTATATGTTTAGTTTTTGTTTGAACAGACACCCCCACAATTTTTGTTAATATTTGAACCATTGTAACTAATCCTTAACAATTTCAATAATCAATAATAATAATAGAGTAGAACACGACACACAGGTCTGCTTGAGAGCTCTGTGTGTTTGAGTCTGAACCATAGACTGGAAACGTCACATCACAGGAACTTCAAACTAAATCATTAATATTGCGCTCCTAAACTTTGTGTTGATGGCATCAATGTGTTGGACTGATTTGGCTAGGATTCCTCCGAAAATTACACCTTTCACAACTTTCCTCACTCACAAATACGTTGCTGCTGGTTGCTTCGGAAAAATTAACTGAACAAAGTTACAGTTCCATAATGAGTTCTACAAAAACATTGTGAGTGCCTTGGAAAATACTTGTTTTCTTAAATTGCATTAGCCATTCCGGGGCTTTTTTATTCTATTATACTTATTTTTGTAAAAAATTAAAATAAAAAAATAAAAAAGAGAGAAGGAGAGGGCAAGCGATCCGGGGCTATTCATAAAATATTCGGGGTTGTAGCCGGGGACGACCAGGCCTAACGGCGCCTCTGTTACCAACGTTTTGACCACACTTGGTCTTTTATCATGATTTGGGATGTTGTCATATTGTTATATGGTAAGTGTTGTATTTTCCTGGTGAGTGATGAGTAACTTTCTGAAATGATCAGACTGTTGTAGCTGTTTTATTATTATTATTATTATTATTATTATTATTATTATTATTATTTGTATTTAACCACTTTCATTGTATCCACCAATTGTCAATACTAAGAACCCTCGACATGAAGGTATTAGGTCAAAAATATATATCTGATTTTCTCCATACAGCCAGCTTGTCTTCACTATCTGATGTAGACCTGGATTCAGAGCCGTCTCAGGGGGGGTGTGAGTCCGTGTGCCAACTTCTCATTGACATACTGTACACCGTGATGCATGCGCAATTAGAATGTAAACCTGCACAGGGACTGCTGTTATTTAGACAGCTATATAGTCATATCGTGTGTGTGTGTGTGTGTGTGTGTGTGTGTGTGTGTGTGTGTGTGTTCCGTGTTCTAGTGTGCCTTGCTGTGTGTGCATGTGTTTGTGGACGTACCTCTGTCCATGGTGCTGAAAAATATGCCAAAAATATACTCTTCTCACTTTCAACTGCTTTTATTTTTAGTCAACTTAACATGCGTAAAACTTTGTATGAACATAAAAAAATTCAACTACTAAGAACTAAACTGAACAACGTTTCACAGACATGTGACTAACAGAAATGGAAAAATGTGTCCCTGAACAAAGGATGGTCAAAATCAAAAGTTGCAGAACGTTACAGGGAAGACCTCCTCCTCCCTCATGTGGTCCCCTTCCTGCAGGCTCATCCTGACATGACCCCCCAGCATGATAACGCCACCAGCCATACCGCTCGTTCTGTGCACAATTTCCTGCAAGACAGGAATGTTAGTGTTCTGCCGTGGCCAGCGAAGAGCGCGGACCTCAATCCCAGCACGTCTGTTTCATCCTTTGTTCAGGGACACATTTTCCCATTTCTGTTAGTTCACGCAGTTGAAAATGAGAGGACGTTTCTTTTTTGCTGAGTGTAGATAGGATGAAAGGCGACTGCCACAGAGATAGTTGTATTTTGTTTTTGGTGTTAAGAGAGATAGACTATTTAGCTGTCAGAATAATAGGCCGTCTGACCTACAGCATGGCAGCTCAGCTGCATGTCACGTTATATTCTTTCTATAGCTTTATAAAGACTCTGACTTACCATGCTGGATGAAGTGAAAGGCACTTTCCTTGCCTTCTTGCCCGAAAACTCAGCAATAAAGTCTTTGTAGTCCAGTGTTTGAGAAATCGGTGACAAAAGAAAGAAAGAAAAAAAAAAGCATGATGGCAAACTAGGCAGGCGCAAGCCCCCCAGAGGCGCGAGGCCCCCCAGAGGCGGTGACTTAATTCTCCACTTTACTTTGAAAAGCCTTTATACTGTAATCCACTAGTGAAAATAAGTGAATTAATGAGATGAAATAATATAATATGTGAATCAAAGAGTTGAGAGCTGTTCTTCTAGTCCAACCACCTGTGTGTTTTTGGTCAGTGGCTCCCCCAGGTGGTGATGCAGCAGTACTCACAGACATCGGGCCCTATTTTAACGATCTGAAACGCAAGTGTGAAACGCCAAACGCAAGTAGCTTTGTGGGCGGATCTCTGGCGCTGTTGCTATTAAACCGGCGGGATAAATGACTCTTGCGCCCGACGCAAATCTTAAATGGGTTGGTCTGAAGTAGCTAGGTGTGGTTTGGGAGTAACGTGAAAATAACCAATCAGCGCGTCATCTCACATTCCCTTTAAGAGCAGGCGTATTGTTCCGTGGCGGATTGCTATTATGACGGCGGATTTGCCTGGCGCACGCCAAAGTAATAAATGCCCGTCTTAGCCGGGTGGCAATGTTGCTGCGGCCTCTCGGGCGCATCTCCTCAAGTCTGGAGAGGATTGCTGCAGCCATGGAGCGTGGGCCTCCAAACGCACCACCTGCTCCTGTTGTGCCCCTTCCTCCTCCCCCCACTCCATCTCCATCCACCCGCTCCATCAGGAGCGCATCGCGCATTACTCCAGATTCACCAGATTCCGCCGGAGTGTCCAATCCCACCGTAGTTCAACATCACGTCTCCTTAAGTCCTCTAATATTTCCTCATTTATGTCATCAACACATCCATAATTCATGGAAATGTGTAAAACACAACAAGCCACAAAGAATGCTGCGACTTATGAGGACTGTACTGTAAAGTGCCTCCTGATCTATCCAAACACCTGAAGCGCATTTTCAGTAATATTTTCCTTTGTAATTATGTATGGTTTGCAAAAATGGGAACTGCTGCATCCATTTAGATGAGAGAAGTGTATGCGCGTTGTGCACACACTACATTATGGCCAAGCATGCGCCCCTAAAATAGCATCTGAATAACGCGCTACTGACTTTAGACTAGCGCCACTGACTTTAGACCAGGTTTTTCCTGGTCAATGGCGGAATTGTTTTCTGAAACTGCAGAATAGCACAAAGTAACGTTTGCGCCGGAACACGCCTCCTCTTTTCGCTGAACCGCCCCCAGGAGCGCAAATACATTCCCTAATTTACCGACGTGCGTCTGTGGAGGGAAAAGTCCGCTGTGCGTCGGGTGCAAAATAGGAATGATACATGCGTCGGTGTACAAAGGCAATTACGCTGAGCGCAAGATAGGGCCCATCAGCACTCAATTACATCCTGATACATTATTAACCTCAAGTCAGACTGAAACTCATTTCCCCTGGAAATCAGTATTCATATCTTTTGTGTTTGAACTGATTTGGTCAAAACTGTTGTCAAAAAGAAAAAGAAAAAAAGTTACATTTAAAGCTATAGTGTATAATTTCCGTCTCCCATTTGAGGAATTCTCGTTTGGTCTTTCATACTGATTGCGGTGAAAGCGTCTCAAATAACAGACTTCTTCTCTCTTGTAGCCAATCATGCGACCACGTCCGCATTGTTACAAAATGTTGGAGGTGCGTGGCTTGGCGATCAGACTCTCCGCAAACCCTCACAGTCGCCCAGGCCGCGTTTGCGTCATTTCGCCGTCTGGTCCTCGCCAATCGCGCTGAACGCAAGAAGCATGAAACAGCTTTAAGTAATGACAACAACACTGTCGGTGCATGCACATGATACAAGCCTTCCGTGATCGCGCACCCCCCACCCTTCCTCCACACAGTTGCTAGTAGCCAAGGAGACACAGAGGATTACAAAAACATGATGGACTCTTCAGAAGAGGTCATTATCTTCACTCAAGTTTCTACAGGAAAGTCACCGGACAACACAATCTTCTGACATGACTGAACCATTTCTACAGACTGGAAGAACGTTTAATAGTTCATCCTCTTGTTATGCTTTACAGTATGAATATTTTACATGAATTATATTTTTCTTGAGTACAAAATAAGTTTTAAAGAAAAAGACATAAAACATCAGCCTGTACTGATAAGTGACATTTCCCTTTATTCTACCTCATCAGTCTGCCTTATTCTGTTCAGAAAATACAAAAACTCATTTAAGATCAACTATTATGCTTTTCCGTATTTCTTGTTCGTATTCATGTTGGATTTTAAAGAATGAGGTAAATGTATTGAAGAGACATGACCGTGAGCTAAAACGTTCAGATTTCCAACTGTTCTGAACGCTCCAGTTCCAACAGTTTTTTCTACTCTCAGTTAAAGGGTACCTACTGTTTTTTTCAACCTGGAAAAAAATCTTTGAATTTAAATGATTTTGACAGTTTATCCACAGCCTATACTCTGGCTCAAATGAATACGGGCGGCCATTCAATTATGACAAACTCAAAATGATTTAAATATTGAGCCATTTCATTGAAAATCTGTTAGATAACAGGAGCCTATCATTTCTGTAGCCTTCTCCGAAACAACAGACTCCCTGAACGCCTTTTTCTCGTCTCGCGTTCCACTCTCCACACCGCTGTCTTCGGACAAAAAGTCCCGTCCTGAGATGGATAATGTTGTCAGACACTTTTAGTAACAATCTGAGCCTGTTGGTACCGAAAAAATTACTTTTAGTGGACAAAAAACAAGGCTCCACGATTGCCCCATTAGGTTACATTGTAGCTTTGTTCGCGCTGGCCTGTCATTGCGATCTCTCTCAATACTGGACCAAATTCAAAGATTTTTGGTCACATCAGTCTATTAGACACAAATACATGAGGAAATGGGACCCAGGTTTAAAAAAAAAAAAACTGTAGTTACCTTTGAAGTGTTATGCAACTCTAAGCCAGCCTTCTATAATTGGTCATCTGCTCCAGGTAGGCAGGCGTGTTTCTTTAAATGAAAAAAGACAAATTGGCAAAAATTATTTAAAAAGATGGAGATTTTTTTTAGTGTAGACAGAAATATCTAACTATAAACTGAGGAATCTCTGTGGGTTTCAGCAGTGTAGACAGAAATATGACATTAATGTCTCTTTAAGTTCCAACCAGAAACACTCAAAGAAGGGAGGAGAGTAGAGGGGGGGTGATGTGTTTAGTGGAGGGACTCCATCATTTAGAGAAGTGAACAGTTCCTGGTTTACCAGTGAAGAAGAAAGAGAGGCAGCGTTAAACCATCAGATCCTCCAACATGAACGTCTGTCAGTCTCTGATCTGCTTCTTCTTCCTCAGTGAGTAAACTCAGCTTCTAGTTCTATCATTCTGTCTCTTTTTACTGCGTTCTGTTTCTTTATCTTCTTTCTTTATCTACAGTCGCTCAGTTCAACTTTGCAGCAGAATGGAAACAGTTTCTCATGAGTAAACTCTGTTATAACACATCTTGTTTTAGTGTAACATTGGTTGGTTTCTGTGGTTAAACAGGATGTGATGAGTGGTGATAGTCATACTTAGGTCTTTTACTCTGAATAATAGTAGAAATACACTGTTAGAAACTTGATGCTGCATTTACATTTTTACCAAGTATTATAATCAAAATGTACTTAAAGTACCAAAAGTGAAAGTTCTCACTATGCAGAATGGCCCATTTCAGAATAATGCAGATTATAATATTATAATCATTAATGCATTCATAAGTTTATCGCTTTAATATCGCTGCTGGGAAAGGTGGAGGTCATTTTAAATACTTTACATACTGCTGGGTATTAGTCAACTTTTTATTTATTATTAATCTAATTCACTTTGGACCTGTGCCTGTTGTTGTGCTGTACTTGTTTTCTAAGCAGTTATTAATGTTGTATTATAACTGTAACAGAGGAAATAGTTCTGCTGCTTCCCCCTGACTACAGTTTGTTGTAGCTTCACATCACAGGAAACTCCAGATCTAAACCTATAGAGGTTCACAGAGAGAAAGGAAGGGAGGAAAGAGGAAGGAAGGTGATCAACTCACCAGTACAGGCTCTGACTTTATCTTTTCTTTTAATAATGAGATGAGATGCCACTCATTGATTTTCTGTGAGGCTCAACAAACTTGTAACCCATCCCAACACTTTGGTTTCAAAAGAAATTGATCACAAAAAGGAAACTACCTAATAAACTACTTCATTTTAAATGAATGAATGCCATCTTACCGAGGAGAAACACAGAGAAACCTGGAAGACACAGCTAAACAGTCTAACAACATTTTCTAAACTACAGTTTGTTAATACATCTTGTTTTTAATTCCTTTTTTATTTTGACATTCGATGTGGACATTTTATTCTATTATAATGTTTCCATGTGTTTCATTATTGTTGACTGAATCACTTCATTGCTTTTTGAGTTGTTTTTATTCTCTGGGGAACATTAAATCAGAGTCAGACTGTGAGATTATTTTAATGCTTGAAATCTGAAAGAATCCAGATCTCTGTTGTTTTAAACTGTTACCCCTCAGTCACAGACTGGTTGAACTGGGCAGCTCCCAGTATGACTGTGGGGATCTATGTATGATTTATGGAAATGTGAAACAAATCAGACTGCAACATCTTACAGGAAGTACAGATAGTAACTATTGATTGTTCATCTTTTTAACAGCACTGCAGGATGGAAACATTGGTCTCATCAATGCACAAATCATCGAGAGTACAGGAACTGAAGGAGGAGACATCACAGTTAGATGCTCCTTCACTTTCTCTGGGAAGAGGAGTATCTTCTGTAAGGACAAATGTAAAGATGGAGACATTCTCATTGACACAGAAGCGTACACAGCTCAGAGAGGCAGATACAGCATTACATATAAAAAGATTTCATTGTTTAAGATAATTCTGTATGTGGGCATCAGAAACCTGACTCAGTCTGACTCAGGACGGTACAGATGTGGTTTGGTCGGTTATTTCTCATCCTCACCATCATACCAGGAGATCGAGATCCGAGTTACAGATGGTGAGTTTCTACTGAACCGAAGTTCTCTGCAGGGAGCATCTGATGTTTCATTCACCACTTCTTTGGATCTCTACAATCACTTTATCGTTGACTGTTTGATTGTGTTTTTAATGTTTCACAGCTCCAACCTCTCCTCTCAGACCTTCTTCACCATCAGTCCCATCAGCCTCACACTGATGACATCACAGCGTTTAAGCTCCACACCTTCATCAGCCTCCCTGGCCAGAGAGCCTCGAAACACACAGTCCTATTAATACGTACAAACAATTACTCTAGTAAAAAGGTAAAGTTATAAAATGGTTATAAAGTACATTTACAAATAAAGTGATTTACTATAGTAGGACAACACAGCATGAATGATCTCTCAGGCCCTCATGTACCTTGAGTCCAGTTTATGCTGCCAGATATATTTAATAATGAACCAGGAAGTGTAAAACCAACGGCCTTTTCTTCTGCTCAAACAGCCCCAAGAGCTCTGCTGTATGTGGGTCTGACTCTGGTCCTCTTCTTCATCATGTTATCAGTAGCTTTGCTGATTTTCTGCAGGATGAGGGCCAGGAAACCCAAAGGTGAGACTACAGGAAACACACACACACAACACACACACACACACACACACACACACACACACACACACACACACACCGCCAACCGCTATATCAGTGAAGAAGTCATATGACAACCATTAACACACTGAAGAGACAAACAAATTTGAAAAAAGCAGCTCTAGGGCTTCCATCCGGCATTGTGGATGTTCATATTGAATAACGCGGCCTGGGCGACTGTGTATGGAGGGTCTTTTGTAACAATGTGGACGGGGTCTCCTAGGCTGCATTGCAATGATTGGCTACAGTCCCCACAAAGGTCTTATAACTCGGTTCAGGAGACGTTTCTAAAGAGTAGACTCAATCTACAACAGAGAGAGACAGAAGAGAGGAGGTCCATTCTTGGAGCGCTTTAACCTCAATCAGTATGAACGACCAGAGGTTCACGGGGACCGTCCACAACGGTCCAGATGGTAAAAGCATCAAACAATTTAAACTCTTTAATACCAAGGGAGGGCCAACAGTTTAAAGGGAGGGACTCACATGCACTAACAGTCACACGGCCGGCCCAGGTACCAAAACAAAGAAAAGAGAAACTCTGATAACAACTCACACTGTGACTTCATTTTCTGCTCAGGATTCATACAGGCTAGTTATTTGCTGCTATAATAATGTATTAAATCTCATATATAGAAACTTTAATGTCTGCCCAGAAAGTTTGAAAGCTCCTTTTAAAATGAAGTCACAAAAGTTTTTTTAAAGTCATCTGCTTTAGTCTAATGCTCCGAACTGCATGTTTTTCTCCTACCTCCTCTGGAAACTGAGTACTCTATTGTCACAGAGGTGAGTTTGGGTTCATCTGGACATCTCAGCATCATTAGTGTCAGTATCAACCAGCTGATATTAATACAAAGCCCTGTTCTCTTCCTGCAGGCCAACCGAGTGTATGAGGAGATCAGAGAGGACAGACAGAGCACATCTCCTCCTGTAGAAGTGTCTACAGTTTACACTTACGCCAAATACACCAAACCAGATGAAGTGGAAACCACAGAGGAGTACAGCTTAGTCACTGCACCCACTTCTCAGAAGAAAGTAAGTCAAAAGTCTGGTAGGGTTTTAGGTTTTAGTAAACACCTTCAGGCTGCAGCTGATAGGTACTAGTTTTTATTTACACAGCTGTTTCTCTATCCCTAGCACCTACCTATCTTAGGTGATCATGATCATGTAATAATGTTCATTTGCCTTTTTATGTTTGGATGCAGGCTTTGAGACGTGGCCTGAGACAAATGAAAATGTTATTGTGGACGAAAACTAGGGTTTTAAATGAGCTTAATGTTTTCAAAATTAAAATGAAATCTAGTTCTTTACTCAGAGAATGTTAAGATAAATCAATATAGTTGGAGGAGGACTTCCATCTGTCTATTTTGTTCATCAAGAGAGAAAAGCAACCTATTGAGGAACAGGAACCAGGCCAGTTTGTGATCATACTGTACTGTATCTAAAGCCATTGAGGAGGAGGAAGTGTGAACAGAGAGAGGGAGGAAAAGGTGTGGCACTGATACAGATATTCATGGTAAACAATAGATTCAGAGATAAGACCCTGTGAACAGTTTACATCAGGGGGGTCAAACTCATTTTCACTAAAGGCCACACTGGAAAAAGAGAATCACACCAAGGACCAGACAGGTAGAGTTTATTTGTTTTTGTTCAGACTTTTTTGTGGCTTTCAGACATTTGTCATCCGTTTGTTGCTTTTTCCGACATTTTTTCTACGCTTTTTGTTGACATGAAGCCCTACGAAAGTCATCAAAAGAGTTCCTTAGCCATCAAAGAATTTAGCACATCAAGCAAAACAATGATACATTTTTTTTTTTTTAACAACAACCTGTTTCACAGCCTGAATATGAAAACTCTCTCTCTGATTCTGGGGGAATTTCTGCGTCTCAGATTCTGCAAATCTGCCATAATCTGCTTTGAATGTCAGGTAATTGTAGTTTAAAAAACACTTTCCTGTGTTTTCAAAATCTATTGTGAACCCAAATTGATATATGGGCCGGATCTAAATCTGCAAGGGGCCGGATTTGGCCCACAGGCATGGAGTTTGACACATGTGGTCTACATGAAGCAGCTCACGCTGAAATGATGCTCTTGTGAAGAAACAGGCGAGTAAAGTCAGGTGATAAAGTTTGATCTTTGTGTTTTCTTGCAGACTGAAGACGACTGGAGTGACCTCACCTACTCTGAGCTGGATCTTCCCAACGGTACAGCTGCCTCGCTGCACAGCGCCCCCTGTGGTGACGCAGATAACGTGGTCTACTCTGTTCCTCGGGTAGAAGCCAGCTCGGCCGGCAGCCACGCCCAAGACGCTTCCCCTCCTCTGTACTCTACTGTTACTTTACATCAGCTGTAGCTTCAACGCTGTCAGCGCCACATTTACTCTCTCAGGAGCAAACAGGGGACACAGAGTGCTTAGAATGAGTCACATTCACTCAAAGAAATCTGTTTTTATCATTATTGGGGGAAACTATGTCAGTTATTTCTCACATTATGTTATTTTTTTTTTAAGATGAAATATTTTTTATTAGCTCTATGTGTTTATTGCTTTTGCACAAGTATATGTTCTTATAACAGTTATGCATTATATAATTGTATACTATATTTATTCTGTACTTTTCAAACTGTAGTTAATGTGTTTAGGTGCTGAATTCAGTCATCATGAGAACAATGGCCTGTACAATTTTAAGTTCCTGATCTTTTGATACCAAATAGGACTATTTGGTATCAGAAGATCAGGAACTTACATTTTTTGTTCATGAATATGTACCATACATACTCATGAACTGTGTATGACTTGAACATTGGTAGTTTTCTAGCAGTCACCATTATTGTTGCATCAGTGTGAGTCATTAAAATAATCTTTGCAATCCAAAAGGTTGAACTAAATCATATTATACAATAATTATGATAATCTAATCTCTTGGCTCTAGCAGACAAGAAGCAGCTAGCCACCTGTAAGGTCACCCACCTGTCACTCAACACAGCCACACCCTAACAATGCTGAACTTTGAAACTGTGATAGGCAGTATTTTTTGGGCATTATTGGGCAAATATTCCATATATCCATTCCAATATTCCAATCATCTTTCAGTATATTGTAATTCAAGTGCTCTGACAGCTCTGCTTGGTAAACACTGAAGGGGCCGCTGATTTCTTCATCTCACCGTTACCTGAAATAACAACATGGATCTTTAATGCAGGTCTGTTTTCAGTCTGAACGCTCGCTAAGGCTTCAACACTTGAATTATGAGAGGACATTTAGGGATTACACTGTACCAGTTGTTACTGCCGAGTTTCTATAGACACAAAGCTGTAACAACTTTTAAAATTATAATAATTATTATTTTTCTTGTTGCATAAAGTATCAGTTTTGTACAGGAAAATAAAAACGAAACAAATTAGCCGGCATTTAGTTTTTATTTCAATTTAAACACAATGCCTAAACGGATTTTTGAAAAAAGTTGATCATTTGAAGCTGGTTAAACTGGTAGATAAAAAAAGAATGAACATAGAAGACTCAATATAAGACTCAAAAATGTGTTAACAAGGTAGAGATTTTATAGTCATACATTGATTTTACAAAGATATGACTTCCCACTTAAAGATACAACCAAGTCTAGTTTTAATGTTAAATCAGACATAAACTCACAGATTAAAGAAAAGACTTAATAAAGAATAGAGTGGAGGAGAGTAGAGGGGGGTGTGATTTGTTTGGAGGAGGGACTCCATCATTTAGAGAAGTGAACAGTTCCTGGTTTACCAGTGAAGAAGAAAGAGAGGCAGCGTTAAACCATCAGATCCTCCAACATGAACGTCTGTCACTCTCTGATCTGCTTCTTCTTCCTCAGTGAGTAAACTCAGCTTCTACTCTGTCTTAATTATGTCATTTTTATTTATTATTTCTTTATCTACAGTGGGTCAGCTCAACTTAGCAGCAGAAGGGAAACAGTTTCTTATTGATGGACTGTGTTTTTATGGGTCCTTAACTATCCTGTGAATATAGCCCTAATTGTAACAAGAGCTTTTCTTCTAAATATGGTATGCTCATGAATATTTAGATGAGCTGTGCGCTGATTGGTTTGAGCGAACCACATAGAAACAACTTCCAGACTAGACAGCAGGTCTCATATTTCAGAGACTGCAAAGTTATACATTGTTTGTCTACAATTTCATTATTAAATTCACTTCTGAGACTTTTTCATGTGAGAAATCAACTATATAAAGCTCAAATATGGGCTGTTTTACGAAAATGTATGGCTAATTACAAATTTGGTAAGACGTGTCGGACTTTAGGAGCTCCACACAGTCTGACGAGAGAGCGGTAACCTCCATACCCAGTGAAAGTCACCGTTTCTCGGTTACTGGACGACCGGGGCTCGGGGCTCCGCAGCTGGCCAGCTGCCAGCATAATTAAAGTATATTTACAGTTTGAATTTCGTCACGTCACTTATAAAACAGCTACTCCAAGGTCTTATAAAGCTAACAATGGTGTCCAATTTCAATTTAAGGCTTTTTTGTGAAGATGAGGGCTCTCCTTAGGAGAAGCTGCAAGGTAGGCTATGTTTCCCATTTAATCCTATGGGGTAAGATCGTTGCTACACTTTTGGCATAACTTTCATATATTTACAGTTTGAATTTCTTCACGTCACTTATAAAACAGCTACCCCAATGTCTTATAAAGCTAACAATGGTGTCCGATTTAAATTTAAGGCATTTTTGTGAACATGAGGGGTCTCTTTAGGAGGAGCTACTAGCTAGACTATGTGTCCCATTTAATCCTATGGGAAAAAATTGTTGCTACACTTTCGGCATAACTATCATATATTTACAGTTTGAATTTCAGCACGACATGTATAGCACAGCTACCCTAAATTCTTAACAAAGCTGTCCAATTTCAATTTAATGCATTTTTGTGAATTTTAGAGGTTTTCTTAGGAGGAGGCAAGCTAGCTCGCTCTCATTGATAGAGCTCCATACAGCTCACTCGTGGACAAGAGGCGTTCATTTTTTTTTGTTTAAATAACTCAACACATATCCATTATAAGATTAACTGGAACCTGTGGTAAGATATTGGGCGTAACAAGCTCGCTGACCGCGCTCTCACTCACACACACCGACCATTTAGCAGGAAGATGGGAGCTGCAGGCCCTGGAGCTCTGTCAGGGCAGCGGCTTTTGGTAGTCCACTTTGCGCGGGTATCGAGCACCGTGGGCTGCCAGCCGTGACAGAGCACATAGTTGATTTCTCGCATAAAACAGGCTCAGAAGTGAATTTAGTGATAAAATAGCAGATGAACAATGTATACAATTTCTGAGATCTGCGCAACCTATTCAGAAGACTAAGTTGACCTCAGATCAGTGGTGTAGCCTATGTAAATGTTTGGGCGTGACATAGGTAGAGACTAGAGCCAAATGAGGAGGAGGTTGACGTCAACTCGGTGACTTGTTTTCGGAGGCAGTTTCAAATTGTGAGATTTGCAGAGGAAAGAGGTGTCAATGGGATTTTTAGGTTCTATGTATGTACTATTTACTCACCAAACGTGGTGGGTAAACCCACCAAATCGTCGTTATTCAACTATGACAAGGTAAAATCGGTTTTGCATTCTATCACTCCTTTAAACAAAATGCTTGGTTCATAGGTTCACATTTATTTTAATAAAACATTTTTAAATGTTGCTTTTGATGCTGTTTGTTATGATTGTTTGATATTTGAGGGTTATTTTAGAGCTGAGGATGGATGTTGAAGTGGTGAAATAGAAGAAAAAACTAAAATGCACTTAAATAAATATAAAATAATATATAAAATAAAATGTTTCATAGGTTTACATTTTGTCTAAATAACATTTTTTTCATATCTTATAGGACACTACAATTTCTTCCACGTTTTGTTCAGCTATTTTAGGGACTGTAAACTAATTATTTTGGTGGGAGGGAGGCTGAATCTTATATTCCTAAAAAGCCCTTTGCAGCCTTTTCAGTATTTTCTTTGGAAAAAAGTTCATTACCCTCTCAACATTATATAAAAACAATATATTTAAGGCAGTAACAGTAAAACTGCAGCTACTCTCCATTTTTGGATAAAGAGATGGTAAATGGTTTGGCATCTTACCGTGGCGACGGCTCTGTTGGCGCTGATGAACTTTAGCACCTCAATATATTGTAGCCAGAATAAATATATAAAATATATAAAAAATATAATCATGGGATGAGTAAAAGATCAGACACCCTCCCCTGCTCTCCTAAATAATATAGACTATACTCCCCAAGCAGAAATGAACATATAATATAATTTATTTTCCTTAACGTAACTCTCACTCAATAATTTTTATGCTTATCATCATATGTATCATTGGTACCGGTTTGACAGTTTGTGTTGATTTGCTCCAAACAAACAAACAAACAAACTTTCTGTCCTTCTGACTGTGTCTGGATGTGTTTTGAGCCAGATTCATAAAGCCCAGGATAAAATCAAACTTTGACTTTGTTTGTAATCGTGCTGTCTCTAAAACTGACCTCCCATTCTGTCTGAACACAGTAATGTTTCCATGTGTTTCATTATTGTTGACTGAATCACTTCATTGCTTTTTGAGTTGTTTTTATTCTCTGGGGAACATTAAATCAGAGTCAGACTGTGAGATTATTTTAATGCTTGAAATCTGAAAGAATCCAGATCTCTGTTGTTTTAAACTGTTACCCCTCAGTCACAGACTGGTTGAACTGGGCAGCTCCCAGTATGACTGTGGGGATCTATGTATGATTTATGGAAATGTGAAACAAATCAGACTGCAACATCTTACAGGAAGTACAGATGGTATCTATTGATTGTTCATCTTTTTAACAGCACTGCAGGATGGAAACATTGGTCTCATCAATGCAGAAATCATCGAGAGTACAGGAACAGAAGGAGGAAACATCACAGTTAGATGCTCCTTCACTTTCTCTGGAAGGAGGAGGATCTTCTGTAAGGACGAATGTAAAGATGGAGACATTCTCATTGAGACAGAAGAGATCACAGCTCAGAGAGGCAGATACAGCATCAGATACATAGAAGGAGGTTTTCCAGTAGTTAAAACAATTCTGTATGTGAGCATCAGAAACCTGACTCAGTCTGACTCAGGACGGTACAGATGTGGTTTGTTCAGATTTTTCTCATTCCCACCATCGTACCAGGAGATTAAGATCCGAGTTAGAGATGGTGAGTTTCTACTGAGAGTCATGTTATTAACTGTTCACTGACAGCTGCTGATGTTTCAAATAACTCAACATGTTTAGTCTAACAGTTGTATTTAGAGCTGCATATGATACAGATGATACAGATGATGTGTAAAATATGTGATGAACTCAGACGGTCCCACACTGCAGCTGATTGGAATCTTGTTGCACCAAACCCATTGATGACCTTCAGCATTTAGCTGTGGGATTAAAACACATGGATGTTTGCACAGAGTTCTCTGCAGGGAGCATCTGATCATCACCACTTCTTTGGATCTCTACAATCACTATCTGACTGTTTGATCGTGTTTTTAATGTTTCACAGCTCCAACCTCTCCTCTCAGACCTTCTTCACCATCAGTCCCATCAGCCTCCACACTGATGACATCACAGACATCAGCAGGAAGTTCAGGTACATTTACAATAGGGGTGGTACAGTTCACAAAACCCACGGTTCGGTTCGTATCACGGTTTTAGGGTCATGGTTTTCGGTTCTGTACGGTTCTTGTTATTTTTTCTTTTGATCTTTAACTCTCCAGAATATACTTCAGCATATTACATATAGCTAAAATTAGCATATTGAATGCATGTTGCACAATACATGCACACAGTGGCAGTTCTATATGTTGTTTTATTTCATCATAGGTAACATGATTTCCAAAATGTTCCCACACACCAGACTATAAACACCGCTGGCGCATCCTCCAACTCCGGGCAGCCTCTCTCCCACTTGACATTTCTGCAGGTGACGTGACCTGCAGCAGCAGCACCCCACTCCACTTGAGGAGCGGTCGGCTCGGTGTCTCTCAAAATCTGCCGAAAATCTTTTAAACTGACCTTTGTCAATCTGAAATGAAGACAGATTCAGCAACTGCATGGCCTATTTCTCGCTTAAAATGTTTTCAGAAACACGTTTCGGTGAACTATTTTAGCACAATATGAGATCGTATTCTGAACGAGCCGCCATGACAGTCTGTTTTGAAATTCGGGAGCAGCAAGACCCATGTGATGCGATCGTCCAATCAGCTGCCATGGGTTGCGTTTGTCAAACTCATCCTGCTCGTCATTTCCAGTAAGTGTTTTAACATAGGTGTTGAAAGTGGGCACTACGGCAGTCAGTGATAATAAAGCAGGTACCTTGTAGGTGATGTTCTGGCAGCCTTCGTCCACCGACAGTGTACTGAAGAACCGTGCGGCACACACACACTCCGAACCGAGACTAGCGAACCGAGCGGTTCGGATGTTTTTTCATGAACCGTACCACGGGGGGGGGGGTGAGGTGGTGTGTGCTACGTGGTGTTTAAAACTGTGCAGCTCTCTTTTTGCTGTAATATATGTGTGTAGCAGTGTTGTAGTCAAGACCACCTTAGTCTCGCTTTGCCAGACCTTCCTCCACAGCGCTGCAAAGGAAGGTCTGGCTAGTCCACACAGCACTCCGGTATGGGAGAGAAACGTACTCTGGTTTATTGGCATTTCTTATAACCAATCACAATCGTCTTGGGAGGCGCTAAGCACTGCACGGAGCCATGGTGCCTCTACAAAATAGCATTGGGAAGGAACTTGTTTTTGGTGGAACATGTGTACCTTCAAAGGTTGTCTTAGTTGTGCAACAGAAAACTCAGATTGGACAGATAGTCTAGCTAGCTGTCTGGATTTACCCTGCAGAGATCTGAGGAGCAGTTAACCATAGTCCTAAAAAACCATTAGAATGCCAACACAAAGAAAGAGGAAGGCTGCTCTTCACCGGAGCAGTCCCAGAAGTGGACAGAGTGGATATAGACTAAGACCAACTAAACTGAGACCAAGTCAACACCGAGACCAGAGTGTATCCAGATCGAGTCAAGACCATACCAGACCAGACCAGACCAGACAGCCAGAGCTTCTCCTGTCTCCTGCTTTCTCTTTCTTGTTGAAGGGCCGGGGAGAAAGGGTTAACAGTAAAAAGTTAGTGGTTGCATTTGAAGCAGGAAGTTTTACATCCAGTTACAGTAATACACAGACCATTTAGCAACATCCCCTGGGTCTGGAAATAAAGTCCTGAATCCTCTTTAGCAGAGACGGAGACAAGACCGGGTAAATATGCAGTTGATACCGAGATGGGACCTTCAGAAAGTGGTCTTGGTCTTGGTACTAACACTGGAATGGAGTTTATATTATTAATCAGTGTTGTTGCCATGGTGATGTTAACCAGATAGCGTCAGGCTATTTCATTTATGGGGGTTAATAATACTTGTTGCAGCCGCCTTGGTGTCCATGATTTACTGTTGGTATTTTCTCTTTTTTTTTTTTTTTTTTTTTTTTTTTTTTTTTTTTTTTTTTTTTTTTTTTTTTTTTTTTTTTTTTTTTTTTTTTTTTTTTTTTTTTTTTTCTCTTCTTTCTCTTTTTTTTCTTTTTTTTTTTTTTTTTTTTTTTTTTTTTTTTTTTTTTTTTTTTTTTTTTTTTTTTTTTTTTTTTTTTTTTTCTCTCTCTCTCTCTCCTGTTATCTCTCCTCCAGATCTCCCCCTGGTTTTGGGTGTGTGTGTCCCTGTGGTGGTGGTGGTGCTGGGGCTGGCTGTTGTTCTGCTGTTCTTCTACAAAAAGAGGACTAATCACTCTGATGGTTAGTTATCTTTCAACATTATCTGCACCGTTTTAATAATTACTCATTCAATATAGAGAGAATACTTTGTCTGTTCCTCAGGTTCAAACCAGAGAGGAAACACAGACATCACCAGGACTGAGGTGACTTTCTCTATCTCATCTATCTTTGTTAGCTCTCACTGTTAGCTTTTAATATGGCTGCTGATGCACTGAGAGAAGGAAAGGAAACACAGCAGTTCATCTGTAAAACTACAATCCAAGATATATTATTAAGATATATATATTATATATTTTATTAGTGGAGAAACTGAGAGTCTCGTCATTCTATCAATGAAGTGATTAAATGAGCACTTAGCACCGCCAAAGACGATAGTTATTGGTTTAAAGAAATGCCAGTAAACCAGAGCATCTCCCATCCCAGAATGCTGTGTGGACCTAGGCAGAGCCCCCTCCACAGTGCTGTGAAGGAAGGTCTGGCAATGCGAGACTAACACCATTCTGACATTATTATCAGCACACAGTTGCTTGTTTTAAACATCCAGCAGTTATGGAGCAACATGATCATTTCTTTGGAGACATGTTTCTGTCCACCTGAATGAAACAAACAGCAGACAGAACAACTGGTGAACATAGAGAACCAGATTAAGAACCAGATGTGTTTTTTAGGAGTTGTTTAAGCTGAAAACAGAGCCAAAATCAGAGTGAATATTACACTTTCAGCTTATTCCACTGTGCTAAAAACATCCAATATTAGATAGTAGTTCACTTCACTGAGAATAGCTGTGGTCAGCTGTTTGACAATTTTCACAAAGAAGTATCAAAGTGTCAACAGAAACCTCTCAAACCACAGCAGCATAGTCCACTTCTCTCTTTACTCAGTATGTTCCAAACATTCACTACCTAATGCCTAATACCTAACCCTGACCCAAACACTCATTGTTCCTCCAAAATGCAGATAAATACACAGCTTCTGTTTCCCTCTCATGTACAAGTGTTAAATGTTGATAACTTCTGCTTTCACATCACACAATTACATATCCAGACATGGTGCCACAGTATTTGAGATGTGTGGTTAAGTTGCTGTTTCTGTATTTTGACTGTATTTTTGTGTTCAGATTAACATCTATGAGAACTGCTCTCCACTCTCCACCCGTGCAGACTCCACCTACAAGAGTCTGGATCCAGCCTCCAGGGATCCAGACCACATCTACTCTACTCTCTCTTAGATACAACACCTATGATGATGTCAGCAAGAGTTTCTGCTGAATGCACAGCGAAGCTTGGCTGCTGCTCATGGCAGTGAAGGATTTTATTACCAACCAGAAGTGTTTCTAGGACTTGAGGAGGTTCCGGGCTTAGCCCGGACCCATTTGAAGGAACACGCCGACTTATTGGGACTTTAGCTTATTCACCGTATCCCCCAGAGTTAGACAGAGTAGAAGTCCATACATACCCTTCTCATCTCCGTGCGTGTCGTAACTCTGTCTGACGCACCCACCGCTAGCCTAGCTTAGCCCAGATCCTGGAGGTAACCGGCTCCATCTAGCCTACTGCTCCCAATAAGTGACAAAATAACACCAACATTTTCCTATTTACATGTTGTGATTTGTATAGTCACAGCGTGTACAAATAACAAGGTCACATGAGACACAGCCATCTTCTAACCGTATATAAACTGGGAACTATATTCTCAGAAGGCGAAGCACTGCTACTTCTGCTACTTGAGTGATTTGCTTGCAGCACCTGAGAAGCCCCGTGGTGAGGAGCAGAGAATAACAACGGTGCTTTTCAGGTGTTGCGCTAATCACTCCGCCCAAGTAGCAGTGCTACTAGTGTTACCGATCCAGGCCTAGGGGAAAACTGGACCGGCAGCAATGGCTACACAGGCTAGGAAGCACTGCGTAGCGTAAGAAAACTGGGAACTGTGAATCGATAGATAGAGAGCACAATGTTAGCGTGTTGCTCACGGCAAAGCTTGTTTATTTCTGAGCTACGCATACGGTTCCCATACATTCACATTGTCTCTACTGTATTAGCTCTCTGATAAAAGTGCATGTCAAAATAATAATAAACCGTTAAAAAAATAATGTAAATAATAATAATAATAAATAATATGAAACTGTCTGATGGAAAATAAATGCACATAAACTAAAATGATTTAACACATAAAACAGCTCCATACATAAAACATTCTTACACGTTCTCACATGTGCACTTAACATTAGCGCTTGACAAGATGGCGTCGCCATGTTACTGAATGACCGGGAATGTAAAACTAGCTTAAAACAGTATTTCTCGTCACCATTTCCTCACTGCTGGCTGGCTAATACTCTGAACTAAATATAGAACATGTTTTCTTATGTTACAGGATGCTAATATCAGCATGCTGACACTGGTCGCAACAACTTGCTTCAAAGTAACACTTTTTACTCTCAACACAAAAACCTCAAAATCAGCTCACAACATCACACCATTTCTAAAACATTTAGATAATCCGCGGATACAAGCAGTATGAGAATACAATATACAATACAATATATATATATATACAATGAAAAGTTTTTCAGTACCTGTGAGTCAATAGATAGAGAGAACAATGTTAGCGTGTTGCTCACGCCAAAGCTCGTTTATTTCTGAGCTGTGCATGAGCAGAGCTAAGAGCTACGGTCTCCCTAATGGATCCACTGTAGCGCCATAGTGCCATCTACTGAAGTGGAAGTGTAATAGCTTCAATAAGTCTGTTAAGGATTAGTTACAATGGTTCAAATATTAACAAAAATTTGGGGGGTGTCTGTTTAAACAAAAACTAAACATATTAACATATATATTCGACCAACTACACTAGCAATGAGCATTAAACACTTCACTTCCTGCATTCAGGTGAATTTTTATGCACCTATTTCTACCTTTTTCTGAATCAATTTATGCTGGAAATATCTTTATGTAAAGAAAAATATAGGGGACAATTCAAAATATAAAACCATAATGGAATATTTTGCAGTAAGACTCTCAGGCATTCTGTATTGCTTTCACCTATTTATTCTCCTTTGGATCGTCTTTTCTAATTATATCTGAGTCAGCACACATGTAGCCTAGGCATCATTTACTCTTCCCTCCTCTTTTGCATCTTTTGTTGGGGAAGAAACCTCCTTAAATGTGCATATGACAATTATTCACCTCAATGATACATTCATTCATTTTAATGAATTAATAAACCCCTGGACTGTAATATTTCAGATGTGTTTGAGCAAGATTTCTGCCTATGTTCAAAACTTTGTGCAGATTCAAAATATTACATCTGTGTTCTCTGAGATTTGGAGGAGTAATTGATATTTTGAGAAAAATAAAGTGATAATAGGCTAATACAGTCTATATTTCAGAAAATAATCCACCTGCACCATAGTCTGCTGTGCATTACGTGATTACTCTGCTGATATGGTAGATCTCAGACCTTCTGACAGACTCAGAGCCCCGTTTGGGTCTCTGAATGAGACAAAGTTTAAGGAAGTGGTTGTACGCTGCTCTGCATCGGAGGTGGAAAACCGAAACTATGGCAGAAATACACGGAACACAAATATGACACATCTGCCACAGCATGTCCACATCAGAGCGCGTCCATTATAAGCTGCACAGACCACAGAAGGCCCGCTGCTCATCTCTATTTTTACTGAGAGAGTGGACACGCACAGGTCTTTCCTCACTTACAGACGGTTGCTAGGTGATAGCAACAAATACGTCATGCTGGTCAGAGCCCGCACGTAGCTGCCCATTCTATTCGCCTCGGAAAAATAAACTGGAAAAAGTTACAGTTCTACCATGAGTTCTATAAAAAAAATGTAAGAACTGTGAGTTCCTTGGAAAACACTTGTTTTCTTAATTTGCATTAGACATTCTCTGGCTTTTTTATTATATTATACTTATTTTTGTTAAAAAAAGAGAGAGAGAGACAGAGAGAGAGAGAGAGAGAGAGAGAGAGAGAGAGAGAGAGAGCAAGAGATCCGGGGTTATTGATAAAACATTGGGGGCTGTAGCCGGGGATGCCCAGGCCTAACGACGCCTCTGTTACCAACGTTTTGACCACACTTGGTCTTTCTCAAGGCAAGTAACAAGTAAGAACCTGAGCTTTGAGAAAGACCAAGAGGGGTAGAAAACGTTATTAATGAAATCACTGGAGCTTAGTGTGCGGCCATCTAGGGCTGGCAGTATATCCATATTATACCATTATCGTGATATGAGACTAGATATCATCTTAGATTTTGGATGTTATCATATTGTTATATGTTAAGTGTTGTATTTTCCTGGTTTAAAAGGCTGCAGTTACAGCAAAGTGATTAGTCACTTTCTGAAATTACCAGACTGTTCTAGCTGTTTTATTATTATTATTATTATTATTATTATTATTATTATTATTATTATTATTATTATTTGTATTTAACCACTTTCATTGTATCCACCAATTGTCAACCCTACAAACCCTCAACATCAAGGCATTAGGTCAAAAATATATAACTGATTTTCTCCATACAGTCATCTTGTCTTCACTATCTGATTTCGAACTGGATTCAGAGCCACCGTAACAGCGAGGCCCTGCTCATTGACATACACCGTAATGCATGCGCAAGTAGACTGAAAACCCGCACAGGGACTGCCATTATTAGACAGCTACATAGTCATATTGTGTGTGTGTGTGTGTGTGCGTGATTTAGTGTGCTTTGCTGTGTGTGCATGTATTTGTGGAAGTACCTCTCTCCATGGTGCTGAAAAATATGCCAAAATAGATAGGATGAAAGGCATTGCCACAGAGATAAACTATCTCCGTGGCAATGCCTTTCATCTATTCCTACTTTTATTTTGATGTTAAGAGAGATAGCGGTCTATGTCAGAATAATAGGCCATCTGACCTACAGCATGGCAGCTCAGCTGCATGTCACGTTATATTCTTTCTATAGCTTTATAAAGACTCCGACTTACCATGCTGGATGAAGTGAACGGCACTTTCCTTGCCTTCTTGCACGCAAACTCAGCAATAAAGTATTTGTAGTCCAGTGTTTGTGAAATCGGTGACAAAAGACAGAAAAAAAAAGCGTGATTGCAAACCAGGCAGGCGCGAGGCCCCCAGAGGCGCGAGGCCCCCAGAGGGGCGAGGCCCCCAGAGGCGCTCACTTAATTCTCCACTTTACTTTGAAAAAGCCTTTATACTGTAATACACTAGTGAAAATAAGTGAATTAATGAGATGAAATAATATAATATATGAATGACAGAGATGAGAGCTGTTCTTCTTGTCTGGTCAATTGTCTGGTCTATGGCTCCCCCAGGTGGTGATGCAGAAGTACTCGCAGACATCAGCACTTGATGATACTTGAGACCATAAACCTCAAGTGTGACTGAAAGTCATTTCCCCTGGAAATCAGTATTCATATCTTTGGTGTTTTGACATTTGAACTTATTTGGTCGAAACTGAAAAAGAAAAAAAGTTTAATTTAGTTTAAAGCTAAAGTGCGTAATTTCTGTCTCCCACATGAGAAATTCTTAAAGCTGATTCATGCTTCTTGCATTCAGCACGGTCGGGGTGCATGGTCAGCCTGAACCGTTTGGTCTTTCATACTGATTGCGGTGAGAGGGTCTCAAAGAACAGACTTCTTCTCTCCTGTAGCCAATTATTGCAACGCGGTCTATGCGACCTCATCCGCATTGTTACAAAATCTTGGAGGTGTGTGGCTTGGCGATCAGACCCTCTGCGCAGTTGCCCAGGCCACGTTTGCGTCATATCACCATCCGGTCCGCGCTGAACGCAAGAAGCATGAAACTGCTTTTAAGGTCCCATAACGTGGTGCTCTTTGGATGCTTTTATATAGACCTTAGTTGTCCCCTAATACTGTATCTGAAGTCTCTTTTATATAGGCCTTAGTGGTCCCCTAATACTGTATCTGAAGTCTCTTTTATATAGGCCTTAGTGGTCCCCTAATACTGTATCTGAAGTCTCTTTTATATAGACCTTAGTGGTCCCCTAATACTGTATCTGAAGTCTCTTTTATATAGGCCTTAGTTGTCCCCTAATACTGTGTCTGAAGTCTCTTTTATATAGACCTTAGTTGTCCCCTAATACTGTATCTGAAGTCTCTTTTATATAGGCCTTAGTGGTCCCCTAATACTGTATCTGAAGTCTCTTTTATATAGGCCTTAGTGGTCCCCTAATACTGTATCTGAAGTCTCTTTTATATAGGCCTTAGTGGTCCCCTAATACTGTATCTGAAGTCTATTTTATATAGGCCTTAGTGGTCCCCTAATACTGTATCTGAAGTCTATTTTATATAGGCCTTAGTGGTCCCCTAATACTGTATCTGAAGTCTCTTTTATATAGGCCTTAGTGGTCCCCTAATACTGTATCTGAAGTCTCTTTTATATAGGCCTTAGTGGTCCCCTAATACTGTATCTGAAGTCTCTTCCCCAAAATTCAGCCTTGGTGCAGAATTACAGTCCCACAATGAGCTTTCCTTAGGATGTGCCATTTCTGTGTCTGAAGCTATTGAGGAGGAGGGGGGGGGCAAGGTTGAGGGTGGCGGTGTGGCCTTGACCAACTGCCACTTTGCTCGTTTGAAAGCCATGATGTCTCTCTCTCATGGGTGGGCCAAATTCTCTGGGCGGGCAAAGCAGAGAAAGGGGAGGTAACCTTGCTCCTTATGACCTCATGAGGAGAAGATTCCAGATCGGCCCATCTGAGCTTTCATTTTCTCAAAGGCAGAGCAGGATACCCAGGGCTCGGTTTACACCTATCGCCATTTCTAGCCACTGGGGGACCATAGGCAGGCTGGGGGAACGCATATTAATGTTAAAAAACCTCATGAAGTGAAATTTTCATACCATGGGACCTTTAAGTAATGACATCAACACTGTCGGTGCATGCATATGATACAAGCCTCCCATTATTGTGCACCCCCCACACACACACACACACACCATTCCTCCACACAGTTGCTAGTAGCCAAGGAGGAAACAGAGGATTAAACAAACATAATGGACTCTACAGAAGAGGTAATTATCTTCATTCGAGTTTCTGCGCGGGTATGTCACCGGAAAACACAATCTTCTGAACATAGTCATAGTGAGAAATCCAGAGAGAGTTGTGTGGAGCTGATAGTCTTAATTAGCTTTGTAGCAACTCATTTGGCAATGGCTTGAATGTAACGGACGTTCATCACAGTAATATCAAATATATATAGGGAACCATATAACAACATAAAGAGAGTAAAATGACAATAATCAGACACCAGGATGTAACCAAAAATACATAAAGCAGAAGCTAAGGAATCTAAATTAGATGAAGAAATCACACAGTCACAAGAAGTCATCAGATTAAAACTAAAGAGGAAATAAGAGATAACAGTGCAGACAATGTATTGTTGTTAAGATGACTCTATGAAACAGAATGAATACTAAATAGATTTCCAAAATCTACTGCTATCATCTAACAATTTTATTAGAATCTTCAGTGCTTCTTATTGAGTTCTATTTTATTGGTTAGCGTCTTAAAGTGCTCGTATTATGCTCATTTTCAGGTTCATAATTGTATTTAGAGGTTGTACCAGAATAGGTTTATGTGGTTCCATTTTCAAAGAACATCATATTTTCTTGTACTTCACATTGCTGCAGCTCCTCTTTTCACCCTGTGTGTTGAGCTGTTTTAGCTACAGAGTGAGGCATCTCACTTCTGTTCCATCTTTGTTGGGAGTCGCACATGTGCAATACCTAGGTAAGGACTACTAGCCAGTCAGAAGCAGAGTATGAGGGCGTGCCCTGACAGTACGGACTACTAGCTAGTCAGAAGCAGAGTATGAGGGCGTGCCCTGACAGTACCTAGGTAAGGACTACTAGCTAGTCAGAAGCAGAGTATGAGGGCGTGCCCTGACAGTAGCTAGGTAAGGACTACTAGCCAGTCAGAAGCAGAGTATGAGGGCGTGCCACGCTAGCAGCTAGGTGAGCATTATAACGTGTGTTACAAAGTGACCACGTTTGTCTCTGAAGTAAAGGCTGGACTACAACAGAGCTGTTTGGAGCAGTTGGTGAACAGTGTTTTCTGTTGGAGATGGTAAGTTCCTTTGGGGTGGACTTTGGGCTTTTTCACTTTGTAAACCTATAACATGCACAAAAAAGATATTTAACAAAATAAAGGAAATGGAAAACGGCAAAAAGCATAATATGACCACTTTAATAAATGTAATATCTTGTAGATATTATCTATATGTTCCTCTGTGTTGGGTCTGAATGACCACCAAGGCTTCAACAGATGAAATGTGGGAAGAAATGACTGAACTATTTCTACAGACTGAAAGAACTTTAAATGTTACATGAATTATCTTTTTCAGTACAAAATGAAATAGTTTTATCAACCTGTGCTGTATTAAAAAATAATTGACATTTCCCTATTTCCCTTCATTCTTCTGCATCATCCTTGTACTGTTATACTGTTATACTCATTAAAGATGAACTATTATGCTTTTCCATTTTTCCTGTCATAGCTATAGTGTCATAATGTTGGTTTTTAAAGAATGAGGTAAATGTATTTGAGAGGAATCCCAGTGAGCTAAAACGTTCAGATTTCCCACTTTTCTGAACGTTCCGATGTAAACAGTTCTTTCTACTCTCCTCTCCGTGTCTCATAACACTTAGTCCTCCTTCTATGATTGGTCATCTGCTCCAGGCAGGAACTACTGGAGTGTTGTTGGTTTTTTAAGCTACTGCGGTGTTAACATTGTCCCATGTAGCTACATGCTAACAGCGTAAAAGATGTCATCTTGGTGGCCAATGCTGGTCATTTCTCCCCATTTTCGGGTCACATCACTGCTGCAACATGACCGGTTGTGTTGGATTTAGTTAAGAAGCCTTTAGGCTATGTTCACACTTGGCGTCTTTTTTGACAAGATAAAGTTGACTAGGGCGCTTTTGTAAAAAAGAAGAAGCTGGCAGTACTTTGGTTCCAAAAAGCAGCTGTGAGCATTTTTTGTTGCTATAACAACAGCTACTGCTACATTATCCTAGAGCTGGGGTGGGCAATTCATTTTCCCAAGGGGCCACATGAGAAAAAGAGACTGTTGTGGAGTGCCGGACCAATAGACTAAACTCAATTCTACTCAAAATTAATTTTATGTCAGACGGCACGTTCTCAAACGTCTCTTTTTTCTCTGGGCGTATTAGCGCAGCAGACTCCACCAAACACTCTTTAATAAACTCCCCTTCAGAAAATGGCTTTTACTGTTTTGGCGATTTTGTGTGATATCACAAAACTGGTCTTGACGCTTGGTAAAAAAAAAAGCCTTGTTGCTTTTATGGCGATTCAAATTATAATCCTTTAACACAGCGATCTGTTCTCCGCAAACTAAACATACAGCTTTACCTTTGACTTCAGTAAATAAATACTTAGAAGTCCATGTTTGGTTAAAAACTCGGCACTCTGTATCGACCTTTATTTCTTTCCTGTGAGCCAGGGCCGGATTGGGACTCATTTTCAGCCCTGGATTTTCATGCCTTAGACCGGCCCACTTTACTTCACGAATGACTATATTAAAAAAATTTAATCAAAACCTTAGTATATAAGTCTGCAATAGCGCCCTGTTCTCTACATCCTTGTAATTCGGTGTATTTTGTAAAATATCACTATTTCCAAGTTGCTTCACAATGTAGATTTATTAGAAAAGTTAACATCTTAACAACAACCCAATGATGTTGAACAATATCAGAATCTGTTTCTTTGCAAATAAGTAATCACAGATTAAATAAAAGAACAAGATACATTGTATTGCACTTTCTAATGACATCTATTTTTTCCTTTGAATATTTCATACAACTTTCATAATGGGTCACAAGTAAAATTTGGCATAAAAAGTGATTATATTGTAGCTAATCTGATCATGTTTGCTTGTTCACACACTGTGATACAACAGCTTACAGTACATGTGCACCACACTGACAGCATCCACACCGCCTATCCCTAATGCACACTACTGGCTCTGCTTCTGACACTAAATCACATTTTATAAATTGTCATAATTCTCAGCACAAATCTCTCCTTTTTACAAAGCTTTCTGATCAAGTCAAGTCAGTGTCATTATGGTAGTGCCGAATCATCTGGCATCATTAATTATCCCAGGGCATTTTTCATATAGAGCAGGTCAACACCACACTCTTATTAATTCTTATAATATTCAGTCAATGATCAACCCTACCTGCCCAAACTGGAGTTCTGGGCTCATATAGCTGCTGCTTGGTAACCTTACTGCCTCTTCATTGTCACTGTTAGCAGCAAACTGGACTAGTAGGCCTACTAGCTGCTGCTGCGGAGCTACAAGAACAAGTTTGATTCATAAACATAGACGCTGGTTTGCAGGCACTTCTCCTAACTAACTTAGCTTACCCGTCTCAACGCCTTCATTTGGCGTTTTGCTAAAAATAGAAAAAGTTCATCTGGCCGCGTCACTTTCTAGAGCTCTCCTTTTTTAAATTGACGCCTTTTCAGTGCCGTTTTGCGCTTTCTACTACCCGTTTAAAACAGCTTCTTTTTGCTCGCGGTGGCCATTTTCTTTTTAGCAAGGTGCTGCGCCGTCGGAGGACTCCGAACATAAATAGGTCATCATTAACCAGGCTGCACTCTGTGAGTGGGCTGCATGAATGAAGAGAACGGTGGGCTGCAAGAAAAAATAAATACTGTAAATACAAAAAGTGGGCTGCGAGTGCAGGCAGCATAGGGACAGCATCCATAATATTCAACTATGATTTCAACCAGTGCCATACCTGAACACCGGCCCTCACAACCAAACAACCAGACCGGCCCACCGGGAATTCTCCCGGTGCTCCCGATTAGCCAATCCGGGCCTGCTGTGAACTGACATTTTTAGGGATTACAGCTCATTCACGTCCATGCTAACATCTCTCATGAGCTCAGTTCGCGGCTCGCTGACACAGGGGTCCGACACATTGCAGTTCTTCTTCTACTTCTTTTTAATTGCAACTTGCAACCAGAGAAGAAGAAGCTGCATACTTTTGCACACAAAAAAAAAGCAACAACAAAAAACAGTCGCTTTCAAAATAAAAGCAATGCAGTTGTATTCCATGCATGTACACTTATTTACGTTTGATTGCTAACTTCCCATTGACCTCACGCGGGCCGGTTAGGGCCGCCCAAAGGGCCGGATGTGGCCCGGGGGCCGCACAATGCCCAGGTCTGTCCTAGGGTGTATGTATGTGGAGCACTGCTAATGCTAACGTTAGATAAAACAAAGTGGTGGAGCAAGCTAGAGAAAGAACAGAGAGAGAGAGAGAGAGAGAGAAAAAAATGGTGCTAGCGTTGGATAAAACAAAGTGAGTTCCCTGTACAGTCATATCATATAACTCGCTGTGCTCCGACTCCATTTCTTGTTGTTGTTATAGAAACGACAGATCTGGCTACTCCGCTTGTCATTGGTCGGCTGTCAAAAAAGAGCTTGACATAGGGCTTTTTTTTTTTTCTTTTTAAGTTGAACCAGAAAAAAACCTTGGTAGTCGCGTTTAAAAAAGCCCTCACAACTTTTTTGAAAACACGGGTTCCTCCATAGGATTATAATGTCAAACAGATGCTGGCATCTTAATAAAAGACGCCAACTGTGAACATAGCCTTATACTCTGTAGTAGTCAGTCTCTTTGTGTGTCGATTGCAACCCAGTCTCACGTCAGTTCGTGATGGCATTACGAAATTAAATCTATTAGAACGTGATACCCTCAAGTTATTTTGAAGATTTACGTGTTGGGGTCACGTTTTTTATACTAATGTATTTCAATGAGAAGCATCTTACGTAATCACAGCACGAAACTTTCTGCCAGTCGGGCTGCAGCAGAGAAGCTGGATACAGCTTTGATATTATTGGTATTTTTAGCCCAATAACCGCTGTTTTAATCAACATTTATTCACCAGATCTTATCACGGTTTATATGTATTTCTTTTAATGTTATTATTTCGGTCTATTTCGGCCAGGGAAGCTGGATTGCTTTGTTGTTTATTGATATTTTTAAAACTACATCTTTCAACATGTATTTAGCTGTTATCATGGTATGCATTTCTTTATTTTAATAATATTATTTCGGTCTTATTACCGGTGAAATATTACAGTAAATAAGACAGGACAGTAGGTTACGATATGAGCGAGCTGGGCGCATTCAAAGCCGATGTCCCACGATGCAATGCGGGCATTCATTCACAGAATCAGACAGCGATCAGCGGGTCTATAACGCCTGCATCACTTCAATGTACGTTAGGGATCATGTAGAGCGTTGTTATAGCGAATACAACAACGGCAGGGTGATCAGGACCCCGACGCCAATCTTCTTTCAGCGGATCGATTGATAGCTCTCCTCCAGAGGGAACAGAACTGCGTCCATGGCAACGCTATGCTATGCATGGCAACGGTGTGTTATACTTAGCAACGGTCTGTTATCAAGAAAATAACAGACCGTATTCTACATTAGAATTCAAGCAAGACATGTAATAAATATAATATATATAATCAGTGGTTTTGTCACCAGCAACAACGTGTTGCTCAGTTATGTTCCAGTAAGTTATGCACCGTTTAAAAAAATCAGCTGAAGACTCCGGAAGTGACGTCGTAATTACCGCTCAGCGGGTAGAAAAGATACAAATACATAATATTCGTAATATTGCTGCTGGAGCTGCTCCCCCCGCGACCCGACACCGGATAAGCGGACGAAGATGGATGGATGGATGGATGGATGGATATTGATGTTTTTGTCTAACGTTGTATTTGAGGAGTTAAACAATAAACATAGCAATAATAATAAAATACAGTTTCATGTATTTGTCTCATGTACTGTGTTCTCGGCCGGCGGGCGGCATCAATCTGAAATGGAACGAAGCCCACTCACGACAGACAGCAGAAACAGGAGCCGAACACGTCCGCCCACCCACCCCGGAAGAACTACAAGTGCTCAAGCTTTGTAACAGATTCTGGGCCGCGTCTATAGTGGGAGTTGTAGTTTTTAAATATATTGGCATATTTCTCATATGTAGAAGTTGGTAGTGTAGAATTTTGGATACACCCTGGTTTTTTTTGGGATGGAAAACACACTGGTGTCATCAGATTTTAAAAATCGAATTGTTAAATAGGTGAAAATAGCTTATTACCATATTTGACAGTGCTTACAGTAGGTAAACTTTGGAGACCATATCTACATGATAGCTGAGGTCCAGAGCTTTCTAGAACAGCTGGTCTTATGTGTGTAGCACCTTCTGTTGCTAAATGACAAGCCTTCAAACATGGACTGGGTTCAAGGTTCAGAGGTCAATATTTCAAAGCAGGAGTAATGTATCCTCTTCAGACTGACATATGTTACTCTCCAGGTTGAGACCTTTCCAACGATGTGTTTGCTATAGTCCTACGACAAGGTTTTAATTTTCACATATCATAGGGACCATTTTGCAAGCGATACTTTATTATCCCCAGAGGGATATTTGCCTTGAGTTAAAATGCTTCACAAATAACACTTGACATATTGTTTTATCAGCATACAGATGACATACTTACGATAAAAAAACATAAACAGTGATATGGAGTCAGATTGAAGCACATCACACAGCCACAATCTATTGCTCATCTTTCACAAACAGTGAGCAACACACAACCATATGCCTCATATCATGAAGCTATTCCCTGCAGCCTCAAGCAACATTATTTAAAGTTTTAATTGAGGTAGGTCCAAATTAGGGCTATAGTTTAGAATTATTTAGTTTATAGGGTACCCATATCTTTGGTCAGAGGATAGAGCTACTTGGCATGGAGAATAAAGATTGATCAGACCATATTCTCTGTGCTCCCCTGACAAGTAAGCTTTAAATGAGATGTTTTTAGATATTGCTGACATATTAAAATGCTCTGTAATGCAGCCTTGTATAACATAAACCCTCTGATTCACTGTGAGTGTCTGCTCTAAATGATAAGACACACTTTCAACACGGGCCTTCCAGCCAAAGGTGTTGTCCATATACACACCAAGGTGCCTGTAGGAGCAGAGCCCATTGATTGGTTCATCATTTATGACCTCTGATACCCTCTGACCCATGTCACGACCAACTCCTCATTTTGTGAAATGGTTGAATGAGATTGTTAGTTTGGCACCACATTCTGGTCTCTATTTTAGCAGAATATGCAAAAGTACTTGTGTCTGTGTGCAGTAGGCTGAGGTAGAAGTTTGCCAAAACATGTTCGTGTACACATACCCATACAAAGCTATATACATCTCTGTAAACAAAAACCTCAGCAAAAATCTGCTTAAAATGCTTCCTAAAACTAGCCCCTTCTTAATTTTGAAAAGGTAGTCTCAGTAAAGGCTAGAGGTTATAGCTACAAGCTGTACTGTAACCATGCTGATTGATATCAGGATCATCTTCTGAATATAATAATTAATGATAGGCCTACCATAAATTGTTATTTAAAACAACTAATAATGCAGTGTGATTTAAATCAAATTAAGTCCCACACATAAATATCCCCTTTAGTCTTTGCTATTAACATTCATCAACTGCAAATTTAGAAAATTGCGTTTTTAAATAACTATGCATGGAAAATAAAATGAAAAATGCTTCTCTTTGTAAGTAGTTTATTTTTTGTTTTTCACAACAGTAGCCTACAAGTAAAAAAAAATGCCCATTAGTCAAACAAGCCATTAGGCTGTAGTTCTAAACACTCAACTGTAGTTTGTTTATATAGGCCTAGTATTTTTCTGCGACAAGGCAAATCAAAGTGCTTAGCATAAAACACAATTTTTTCATTACTTGTATTTTTATTGTATAAATTCTCACGTACAACGTGCAGCAATTTGTTTTATTTTTTTACGTGCAGCAATCTTTTCTATCCGCAGAGCGGTAATTACTACGTCGCTTCCGGAGTCTTCAGCTGATGTCATTTAGCAACAGAAGGTGCAACACACATAAAAAAGCTCTGGACCTCAGCTATCATGTAGAGATGGTCACCAAAGTTTACCCACTGTAAGCACTGTCAAATATGGTAATAAGCTATTTTCACCTATTTATTTATTTTTAAAATCTGATGACACCAGTGTGTTTTCCATCCCAAAAAACCCAGAGTGTATCCAAAATTCTACACTACCAACTTCTACATATGAGAAATATGCCAATATATTTAAAAACTACAACTCCCACTATAGACGCGGCCCAGAATCTGTTACAAAGCTTGAGCACTTGTAGTTCTTCCGGGGTGGGGGGGGCGGACGTGTTCGGCTCCTGTTTCTGCTGTCTGCCGTGAGTGGGCTTCGTTCCATTTCAGATTGATGCCGCCCGCCGGCCGAGAACACAGTACATGAGACAAATACATGAAACTGTATTTTATTATTATTGCTATGTTTATTGTTTAACTCCTGAAATACAACCTTAGACAAAAACATCAATATTACGAATATTATGTATTTGTATCTTTTCTACCCGCCGAGCGGTAATTACGACGTCACTTCCGGAGTCTTCAGCAGATTTTTTTAAACGGTGCATAACTTACTGGAACATAACTGAGCAACACGTTGTTGCTGGTGACAAATCCACTGATTATATATATTATATTTATTACATGTCTTGCTTGAATTCTAATGTAGAATACGGTCTGTTATTTTCTTGATAACAGAACGTTGCTAAGTATAACACACCGTTGCCATGCATAGCATAGCGTTGCCATGGACGCAGTTCTGTTCCCTCTGGAGGAGAGCTATCAATCGATCCGCTGAAAGAAGATTGGCGTCGGGGTCCTGATCACCCTGCCGTTGTTGTATTCGCTATAACAACGCTCTACATGATCCCTAACGTACATTGAAGTGATGCAGGCGTTAAAGACCCGCTGATCGCTGTCTGATTCTGTGAATGAATGCCCGCATTGCATCGTGGGACATCGGCTTTGAATGCGCCCAGCTCGCTCATATCGTAACCTACTGTCCTGTCTTCCCAGATAGCAAGCCAAAATTGAATAAATATTGATTTTCCATCTGAATCATCATTATGGTTGATATTGAAATTTCAATGCAAAATAAATGTTGAATCACCATTACCATATCGATGAAACCTGACGTTATTAATGTTGATGACAACAACATTGGAACAACATTGATCTATAGTTATCTTTATGATTGATTAAGCATTGATAATTGGTTTACCGGGTGATATTGCCAATGTGTTGAAAAGTCATTGATTTAAAGTTGACCGGGAAACGAGCTGTTGTTGAAAAAACCATATATATCAAACTTTATTTCTATAGCACATTTCATATAGGAGTTAATATAACACAATGTACTTCGTACAAAAGCGACATAAATCAAATACTTACAGAGTTATACAGAGTAAAACATATACAAAACATGTATCGAACACGCAACACACACACACACACACACACACACACACACACACATAAAATATCAACATTGAACAGCGACAAACTCAGTTATTCATAGACTTTTGTAAAAAGAAAGGTTTTATCCTTTTTTTAAAGTGTTCAGTGTGGAGTCCTCTCTCAGTAGGCTACTGGCAGGGTGTGTTGAATCACCAATTATATATCGATGAAACCTGACGTTATAATGTTGATGACAACAGCATTGGAACAACATTGATCTATAGTTATCTCTATGATTGATTAAGCATTGATAATTGGTTTACCGCGCGATATTGCCAATGTGTTGAAAAGTCATTGATTTAAAGTTGACCGGGAAAAGATCTGTTGTTGAAAAAACCATCGACATATAGTTGACCGGGAAATATGATTGAAAATTCATCGAATTTTGGTTGACCGGGAGGTGGTAGACCAACGTACTGCGCGGATACTACAGATCATTTCTGGACCGGACTTATACGATCAGGTAAGGTTGCTTATGTAATTTTCGATATGAATGAATTGTACCAAATCATTTTACTGTTACTCATTAACATGATGGTTAGTTTAGTAACCCTCGTAGTGCTGCAGTCTTTGAAATATATTTAAACTAATGTCAAAATCTGCCAACGATGTAACTTAATGCTGAAGGCAGGTTACAATAAGCAAAACCTCCAAGTCCAGTCTATTTTTGTGATAGCATAGCTCGAAAAGCTGTACCATTATACATTAAGGGAGGATGTATTCGTGAAATAACACCGCTATTACTTCTGCCCGCCGGTGAACACCGGCACCAACGGTAGCATTCCTGGCCACTTTTCGTTATAGCTGCCACTATCGTCACAGCCACAATTTCTGATATTTATACAAGTCAAATGCCAACGTTTGTGCCAGCCAGACTAAATTAAATTTCAATGAGATCCAAAATAAACCCAGATGGACAGCAGCAAATGCATAGGCCTAGCTAGCTACTGTAGTAAGTGGCTGACATCTGCACACACTGAATTTTCTACATAAATAATCTCTCCTAATCTATAAAATACCAAACTATCGGTATAATGGCAACGGCGTTCTGTGTTGCTATTTTTGCTAGGCCGTCCGAAACAAGTTCGTAGTTTAGCCTAGCCTGACTGGGTGGCAAAGTGAGTCGTTTACTAGCTAGTTAGACAGCCGAAGGCTGCGGTTGTTTCTGAGACTTGTGTCTGGGGAACATTCATTCATTCACAGCTCATTTCCAAAGGGGCGTCACCAACGGACGCCGCTCAAATGCTTCTGGGCGCAATTGGATAGTCCTTCAACCAATCAGACCAACGAGAGACGTAGCAGCCGGAAGTTCGTCAGGGTTTCCTATATATTAATTAATATATATGTCAATGGGGTTTCCCTGTCTATGGGGTTTCCCCATATGTCAATGGGTTTCCCTTTCTTTTACTGTTCATGGGTTTTCCCCATAGCCATTAGGCTAGTAAGCAGCCCGTGTGTGTTGCTGTGTTACGATTGTCAGAAAGTTGCATTGGTAATCATTCTAAAAACAAAGTCGGCTAATTTAATATTCAGAGTTTACAACGTTGTAATTGATGATTAATGTTAATAAACTAAAAAGAGATACTTCAAATATATGATTTATTTATTTTAATGTATATTTTCAACAATATTATTGTATAATCACTGTACCGTGGACGGCACACACACTGTAGTGACGAAATTTGTTCGGTTTTTAGAAAAACTTTTGCAAGCCCAGTTTAAAAGAATGTTATCATCTGCTTTGTGGATAAATAATCAGGGCAGTGGTTGATTCTGAATTAAATTGCTGTTTACTGACACTGTATCAAGTAAGCAAGTTTTTAGTATAATAAGACTCATCTGAGAATCTTTTTAATATCAGTTTCTGAATCTGCACACCACTGCACTCACAATGGCATCACGCTGGTCAAAGAGGCGCAAATGTAGGTCAATGCTTGAGGCCACAGAGTCAGAGATACTACAGCAGTTTGAGGAGACCTTTAATGATACAAATATGCAAGGCAACACTGACACAGCATCGGAACACGTAGAGTTCCCAAGGGAAGTAGTGGATCCAACTGTTTCAACCTCTAGCCACTCAGTTGTAGAGGAGCTACCAGTTATAGGGAACTATGAGCCGAGTTCAGAATTCAGTGAGACTCATGAGTCAATAGACACAGCTCATTACATTGATTCAGATGATACTGAAACTCCCACTACAGAGTTTTTGATGACGAGTCTGAGATTTTGGGCTTCTACATTTTCAGTATCTCAAGTGGCACTAACTGCACTTTTGAGCATTTTGCGCGTGTTTCATCCAGAATTGCCTAAAGATGCTCGGACAGTTCTGAGGACGCAAGGTCAAATAATATCTAGCAAGATGGAGGGTGGGGAATACTATCACTTTGGCATAGCCAATGGGTTGATGTCGAGGCTTAAATCTTTGACTCTACCTGCCAACTTGAACACACTTAAGTTGCAGTTCAATATAGATGGATTACCACTATTCAGAAGCAGTAGACTTCAGTTCTGGCCAATTCTTGCTATGGTAAATGTGGATTACACCAGATCTCCCTTCCTTGTTGGCCTGTTCTGTGGCCTTAGCAAGCCTAAAAGTCCATCTGAATTCTTGGGCCCATTTATTGAGGACCTTAAAGACATTTTGCAGAGAGGTATAATTTATAATGGGCAGCAGCTAATGGCAAAAGTGTGCTCATTCATTTGTGATGCCCCTGCACGAACCTTCGTTAAAAACACAAAGGGTCACAATGGTTTACTGGTTGCGATAAATGCTTTCAAGTGGGTGAATGGCAGGGCAAAATGACCTTTCCTGATGTCAATGCTAAATTAAGAACTGACACAGACTTTGCCTCCATGACTGATGAGGACCACCACTTGAGTCGAACACCGTCTCCCCTAGTTGGCGTTGTGAAAATGGTGACAATGTTCCCATTAGACTATATGCATTTATGTTGTCTTGGGGTAACCAGGAAGCTTCTGTATATTTGGATGAGGGGCAAATGTCTTGCAACTAGGTTGGGCAGTAAAACAATTGGGGAGATTTCTGTAAAGTTGAAGGCACTGACACCTTACACTCCCACTGAGTTCAGTCGCAAACCCAGAGAACTCTCAGAAATTGATAGGTGGAAAGCAACTGAACTCCGGTATTTTATGCTATACGCTGGCCCTGTAGTGCTGAGAGATACGATTCCCCTGGAGATGTTTAACAACTTTATGTTGTTTTCTTTTGCTATGCATCTCCTTTTATCTCCTGGGACATCAGAGAAAATGGTGGACTGTGCCCACAAATTGCTAATTTCATTTGTGAGTCACTTTGGGCAGCTATATGGCAGATCTGAAATTACTTACAATGTCCACCAGCTGACACACCTGGCAGCAGAATATCATCTCTATGGTCCCTTAGATAATATTGCTGCCTTTCCTTATGAGAACTATTTGGCCCAACTAAAACATTTACTGCGCAAACCTCATTTGCCTTTACAGCAAATAGTTAAAAGGCTTTCTGAAAGAGACCCTCAGACATCCCAAATCAACAAAGGCCTCAAATTCATGCACCTCCATTATGATGGCCCATTGGTGTCTCATATAGAACATGGGGAGCAGTATAGAAAGGTTGTAACCAAACATTTCACCTTATCATGTAGGTCTGGGGATAATTGCATCCAGATAGTTGATGACATCGCTCTTGTTGACAACATAGTCAAAGAAGCTCAGGAAACATATGTGATTTTCCGGAAATTTACAAGGAAGGAGTCATATGTCCAATACCCCTTTGAAGCAGCCAACATCGACTGTTACAAAGTGTGGGACTTAAGCAGCTGTGTCGGTGTTGTAAAGCTCCAAATAATTAAAACAAAATATATACTTTTCCACGATAAAAAAGAGTTCATTGCCATTCCCCTCATACATACAAAGTAAATAATTTTCGTGAAATCAGTTCATAAAATCAGTTCATGAAAATCAGTTCATAAAATCAGTTCATAAAAATCAGTTCATAAAAATCAGTTCATGTGTTAATAACCAACCATTATCTTTACCATAAACAAATAGTATGAAGCAGTGGTGCCTTGTGAAGTTCAACAGTGGTGGAACAGAAGTTGTGCCACACATATGGCTTCAGGGGGAGAAGGTTTTCTGGCCTCCATACCCTCCAAAAGAGTCGGGCAAGGTTCGTGCTGCCATCAGGAGGAGGGATGAACCAACGGAGGAATGGCAGACTTATGAGCCTGTCAGCGGTCCTGATAAGCGCGGGGCGAGTATTATTAAATCTGGTTAAAATTTTATCATAGCCCTTTGTATCAGTATTTCATAACATCTCTGTGTCTGCAGATACATTTGAGGAAGCAGAGAGGTGCCTGGAAAGGTATTTGAAGCAGGAATGCGACACTACCGACATCCAATCAGAGAATGAGTGCCTAGACCGAACCCAATCTACAACAACCTTGATGACTCTGATGAAGATGGCCAACCTCGGAGTAAATTTCCCCAAGCTCCCAAAATTTTGTTCCCAGGTATAGTAGCTGTTACGGTTGCATGCATTCCCTGTGCTGTTTGTCAGTTATCCTCCCATTCTCCACCTCTGCTCAGGTGTGATGCATCTGAGGACCTTGATTAGCAGCACCTGACCAGCTGATTGATTGGGAGTTAAAGGCTACAGTATCCTGTTCCTGACTTTGGTGTCGGGACTGCTGGCTGTCTAGTTGCTTCTCAGCCTGGAATTTTGTCTTATCTTTATTTGGACTTTGTGTCATGTATTAGTTTAATATCTTGTAATTGTTATGTCTTGATATTAATAAATCCCACTGGATGGTTGATTTTAAAGGTGTTATTTATTAGGAATTTGGGTCAATGTTAAGTTTGTTTGCCCCTAAAGGGCTGCCTAAGGGTGGGGTTAACATAGGCAACAGTGTGGTGTGTTTAACAAAGTAAGCAGAGAAGCTAATTCAGCATAATAACCTGTAATATCTTTTATACCCCCCTCCCAACTTTTTTTGTCATACACACCAACAGCCTCCAGCCCTCTGCAGTCTCCCTCTCCATCCTCCCAACTCCAACCGCTAGCCCCAACGAATTGCCAGACGCTTTCCACTCTGCAGTCTCCCTTTCCATCCTCTCAACTCCAACCTCTAGCCCCAGCAAATTGCCAGACCACTTTTAATAACCCAACCAGCTACGAGACCCTGCCCGCCCCAGCCAGCTGCCAGTCTCCGCTGCCCTACCCCAACAGCCAACCCATTACCTTCCCTGCAGAAGATTTTCAGTTTCCCCTCCAGTCATTTTTGCCAGTGGCTGCTACCAGTACTCCCCGGTCTGCAGCCAATTTCTCTGCAGAAGGTATGTTTTAGAAAAGAGAGTTTCATGTTATTCCAGACATCTATACCCAGTCATACAGATTAAAAAAATGTTTTTTTCAATATTTTGTCACAGACTCAAGAGACTCCGCCAAGCAACTTTTAAAAGGCAAGTGCAAAACTGTTGTGCCTTGGGATTATTATAGGATTCCATTAATATATAAACGGAATGGCCCTGTGCATTGAAATACCTAAAGACTACAGTGGTTTGCATTTTTTACTGAACAGTTAAAAACTAATTGTGCATTAAATATTGTGATTGGTTGTTGATTGGTCGCTAGGTTAAATCCCCCTTTTTTTCCCACTACAAAATAAAGGAATGCAAAATTTTGCACTCAACCCGAAACTATTTCTTATTCCTGTCAATAGATGTAACCTTACAGAAGCTGCTCACCACTGTCACGGAGTTGACGAAGGAGGTGAGGGACCTGCGGCAGGACTTTCGTGAGTTCCGCCAGTCCTGTAGGTGTGGCCAAAGTGCTGGGGTGGTGGGCTTGACGGCAGAGCCACTGCAACTGCCTCTGCACAGCATGGAGGAGCTGGAGAACGCAGAGGTGATACTCCAGTCCCAGGATGCTAGGAAGGCAATGGTAATTATCCATCCATCCATATACATTATCCAAGGGGGCTGAGCAATCCCGATATCGGGAGGGTACACCCGGACAGGTCACGCAATGGTAATTATTTAATGGTTAAAAAGTGGTTACATCATTCTTCTGACTGAACTTCACTGCTCTGTAGGGCTGTGCAATTAATCTAAATTTAATTGTTGATTATGATTTTGGCTCCCAAAGATCATAAAAACAGAATAATCAAAAATAAACAATTATTTAGCTCATTACATTTTGCAAGTAAACTTATTTTCTCTTGTGTTCTGAATGAAAAAATAAAGTTTAAATAGGAAAAGTATTAAGGCAAATTTCACAGTTGTATTTTTTTTTTTTTTTACTTTTTCCATTGTTTTTTAAATTCAATAATTGTAAGATCTTTCCAGAAGTCAATGAGTAAACGTGTTAAATTACCGTGATTTCAATATTGACGGACATAATCGTGATTATATTCTTTTCCATAATCGAGCAGCCCTACTGCTCTGCCCAATTTTGTTAAACTGTTTAACAAATCTGTTAATCTGTGTTTAATCTCATCCCACACGAGGATGCAAACAAATATCACACGTCAATACTTTAATCTCAGTTAAATTCAGATTTGAAAATTGACAAACCTACATAGAGCAACATTACATCATCTTTTGAAAAAGACCTTGTTTACTGTTGTTTACTGAAATAGTTAAACTTTTTTATTTTGATAGGTGGCCCGCTTCACAATTATTGGGGGGACCACCCTGGAGATCAGGGTTCGGCGCATGCTGGCATACAGCATGACCAACGAGCTGGCCTCAGGCCTAAACTGGGCTGGCAAGAAAAATAAGGATGTGACCAAACAGAAGCGGTCCTTTAAAGAAATGGCCCTCTGCAAATGCATGTTTGGTAAGTCATTCTGCTTAAGTATGAATGCAGTGCTTTCAGTAAACATTATGCCCTCAATCGATTCTCTTCCCCAAAAGTAGTGCTGGGCGATATGGAGAAAATCTAATATTACGATATTTTTGACAAAATACCACAATATCGATACCGCAACGATATAGTGTTGACTATTGGTGCTTTCACAAAATATTTACATGAGATTTTTGATAAATAATCAGCAGTAATGTGGATATAATGACTAAATGGTTAAAGGCAAATAATAGAACAGTTACAACAGTCTGGTAAGTTCAGAAAACATCACTTTATGGTCTATATGCGACTGGGTGTTGACATGTCAAGGTGCGACTAAGGGTAGCACAACTCGACGGCGACAAGTAGCCTAGCCCAGTTTGACAGAACTCCGGTGTGCGTTGGCCTTTAAACGAAAAAGGGAATGAGTGAAGCTATAGCCTACTCCGATAGTAGTTCGCCTGTGGAAGCTAAGAAAGAGCTAACCTGAGGCCGAATCACATCTGGCAGGCGAAAGTCTACCTCAGCTAGGCTATTTCTCTAAATTGTGTAACACTGGATAGACACATTGTAACACTAGATAGACACAGATAGACACAGAAACATTTAAATATGTTTATCTCTCTGGTGAGAGAGACAGCCTTATGTCATAAAACTGGTAACCTAGCCTACGTGTTTGTCAAATAATTCCATCCTAAGCTAGGCTATTTGACGGACTTTTCCAAATTGATGTTAAAAACGGCTAGGCCTACATTCGCCTATTAGGCTATTAGACGTTGCATTTATTCTGATAGACTTACCAGTTAATGTTTCCAGATGCAAAGTTTTGTTCGGTCCCATCTCCCTCAGTGACGCTTCAGACCAAAGTGGAAAAATATCGGACCAGCATCCAGTAGAGTAGAGTGGTCCTATGGTGACGTCGTTCTTCCAACTGAAGGGCATGAGGGGAAAACATGGGCAAACGGTAGTGCTCAAATTAAATTATGCTAGTGTAGGACTTGAGTGTGAGGCGTTTGATTTGTGAGGGAAGGATACTAGCTATGCCACACGCGCGCACGCACGCACACACGCACACACACACACACACACACACACACACACACACACACACACACACACACACACACACACACTTTTTTCTACATGGCCTTATCAAGTTTATATCCTTCACAGTCAGAAGTCTACTATTAATGTTAAACTAAAATGTGTTTTTGCTTGTTTTCTATTTTAGATGCCCTGACTCAACGATTGAGTACGGCAAATGCCTATGAATTTTGTCAAGCAGTGCAGAAGTGGCTGCGCTATGCCCCAGACCGGGCGGGGGGAGCTGGAAGACCGACCCTGATATAGCCGCTAAAAGAAAAAGAAAAGAATACAATAAAAACGGTTTCATTTTTTTTTTAAATGCGTGGGGTGTCATTTGTGCTAGAAAGTCTAGACAGAAGGCTAGTCTGCCATAATTTCTATATTTTGCTCATAGCCCATCCTGGCTGTCAATAAGCAGGATAGCCTAATACTGTTTTAATATATTAATTTATAGCCTACATTTTTAGATTAAACCTGTGGTATAGGCTACTAAAATACCATTGAAGTTTCGTTGATATGCTGGGATTTCAACATTGTTTCAATATCCACTGTAATCGAAATACCATTGAAATCCTGTTGATCTCTAGGTATGATTTAAACGTTGTTTCAATGATAATAGAGGGTGCAACATGATGAAGAATCAACATCAGAGTTCGACGTTGATTCAATGACTTTATCGTTGACAGCAGGATGTTGATTTAACATCGTTTCAATGACTATTTGCTATCTGGGTAACATTGTTTCAATATCCGTTATAATCGAAATACCATTGAAATCCCGTTGATCTCTAGGTATGATTTAAACGTTGTTTCAATGATAATAGAGGGTGCAACATGATGAAGAATCAACATCAGAGTTCGATGTTGATTCAATGACTAACGTTGACAGCAGGATGTTGATTTAACATCGTTTCAATGAAAATTGCTATCTGGGTTATTTACTGTAATATTTCACCGGTAATAAGACCGAAATAATATTATTAAAATAAAGAAATGCATACCATGATAACAGCTAAATACATGTTGAAAGATGTAGCGTTATAGTTTTAAAAATATCAATAAACAACAAAGCAATCCAGCTTCCCTGGCCGAAATAGACCGAAATAATAACATTAAAAGAAATACATATAAACCGTGATAAGATCTGGTGAATAAATGTTGATTAAAACAGCAGTTATTGGGCTAAAAATACCAATAATATCAAAGCTGTATCCAGCTTCTCTGCTGCAGCCCGACTGGCAGAAAGTTTCGTGCTGTGATTACGTAAGATGCTTCTCATTGAAATACATTAGTATAAAAAACGTGACCCCAACACGTAAATCTTCAAAATAACGTGAGGGTATCACGTTCTAATAGATTTAATTTCGTAATGCCATCACAAACTGACGTGAGACTGGGTTGGTCCATTGTCAGCGTAATTTCCATGCTTCCAGTTCATTTCCATGGGAGAAGCTGTGCAATGCTTTCTGGTATCATCGCGGGGACTTTAGAGAAGCGGGGTGTCAAGTCGCCTGCTCCTCATTTGCATAAAGTTGAATACAGCCAACTCTATCCAAATGACGAGTGGCCGGCTCGGCCCGTCGCCTTTCCAAAGCTGACGAAAATCTTTTAAACAACACGTATATGGACACGTACTATCAGGCTCCGGAGTGTAACAACACAGCTGAGAATCAGAGACTCATGGACTACTGACCAATCAGGGCACACTGGGCTTTTTCGGGAGGGGGGGCTTAAAGAGACAGCCACTCCTACAGAGCATGTCAGACAGAGGGGGAATACAGGAGCAGCTTGGGCATTATAAGAAAAACAAAGTGTTTTTTGATCATTAAAGCATGCAAACATGTTCTAGTAGAACCACAAAATACAAGTATGAACCTGAAAATGCTATACAGTAGGTCCACTTTAAAAACAGCTTGAAACCAGTTGATTTTTTTGGAAACAGGTTAAACTTACAGAAAAATGACAACATGACAACAAATATTTGAAAAGATGGAGATTTATTTTAGTGTAGACAGAAATATCTAACATAAATAAATCGAGGAATCTCTGTGCGTTTTAGCAGTGTAGACAGAAATATGACATTAATGCCTCTTTAAGTTCCAACCAGGCACCAGAAAGACTCAAAGAAGGGAGGAGAGTAGAGGGGGGGTGTGATGTGTTTGGAGGAGGGACTCCATCATTTAGAGAAGTGAACAGTTCCTGGTTTACCAGTGAAGAAGAAAGAGAGGCAGCGTCAAACCATCAGATCCTCCAACATGAACGTCTGTCAGTCTCTGATCTGCTTCTTCTTCCTCAGTGAGTAAACTCAGCTTCTAGTTCTATCATTCTGTCTCTTTTTACTGCCTTCTTTTTCTTTATATTCTTTATTTATCTAAAGTTCAACTGGGAAACAGTTGCTCATGAGTAGACTCTGTTTCAACACATCTTGTTTTAGTGTAACATTGGTTGGTTTCTGTGGTTAAACAGGATGTGATGAGTGGTGATAGTCACACTTAGAAGTTCTCACTATGCAGAATGGCCCATTTCAGAATAATGCAGATTATAATATTATAATTATTGATGCATTCATGTGTTTATCACTTTAATGATACAACTGGGAAAGGTGGAGCTCATTGTAAATACTTTACATACTGCTGGGTATTAGTTAACTTTTTATTTATTATTAATCTAATTCACTTTTGACCTGTGCCTGTTGTTGTGCTGTACTTGTTTTCTAAGCAGTTATTAATGTTGTATTCTAACTGTAACAGAGGAAATAGTTCTGCTGCTTCCCCCTGACTACAGTTTGTTGTAGCTTCACATCACAGGAAACTCCAGATCTAAACCTATAGAGGTTCACAGAGAGAAAGGAAGGGAGGAAAGAGGAAGGAAGGTGATCAACTCAACAGTACAGGCTCTGACTTTATGTTTTCTTTTAATCATGAGATGAGATGCCACTCATTGATTTTCTGTGACGCTCAATAAACTTGTAACCCATCCCAACACTTTGGTTTAAAAAGAAATTGATCACCAAAAAGGAAACTACCTAATAAACGGCTTCATTTTAAATGAATGAATGCCATCTTACCGAGGAGAAACACAGAGAAACCTGGAAGGCACAGCTAAACAGTCTAACAGCATTTTCTAAACTACAGTTTATGAATACATCTTGTTTTTAATTCCTTTTTTTATTTTGACATTACATGTGGACATTTTATTCTATTATAATGTTTCCATGTGTTTCATTATTGTTGACTGAATCACTTCATTGCTTTTTGAGTTGTTTTTATTCTCTGGGGAACATTAAATCAGAGTCAGACTGTGAGATTATTTTAATGCTTGAAATCTGAAAGAATCCAGATCTCTGTTGTTTTAAACTGTTACCCCTCAGTCACAGACTGGTTGAACTGGGCAGCTCCCAGTATGACTGTGGGGATCTATGTATGATTTATGGAAATGTGAAACAAATCAGACTGCAACATCTTACAGGAAGTACAGATAGTAACTATTGATTGTTCATCTTTTCAACAGCACTGCAGGATGGAAACATTGGTCTCATCAATGCAGAAATCATCGAGAGTACAGGAACTGAAGGAGGAAACATCACAGTTAGATGCTCCTTCACTTTCTCTGGAAAGAGGAGAATCTTCTGTAAGGACAAATGTAAAGATGGAGACATTCTCATTGACACAGAAGAGGACACAGCTCAGAGAGGCAGATACAGCATTGAATATAAAAATTCAATATTTTCTAAGACAGTTCTGTATGTGAGCATCATAAAACTGAATAAGTCTGACTCAGGACAGTACTGGTGTGGTTTGGAAAGATCTTTCTCATTCTCATCATCATACCAGGAGATTGAGATCCGAGTTACAGATGGTGAGTTTCTACTGAGAGTCATGTTATTAACTGTTCACTGACAGCTGCTGATGTTTCAAATAACTGTAAGACATGCGCAAGGGTGTCGATAAGTTGAAACGGGGCTGACAACGCCACCTAGGTTTGACTGAGGCCTAGGACCTCTTAAAACTACCAAGTTTCAAATTTGAGATATAAGATTAACAGGTCCTTTATGTCGGGGGAGAGCAGTTAAAACCAGTGGTATTTAAAACAGTGAGTACAACCAGGTAGAGGGATACCTGATTTATTAAAAGAGGAATAAAACAACTAAAGTTCCTCCTGAAAAGAAATTAAAAGCAAAAAGCACAACCAACTAAAACCAAGCTAAAATAATGCAGCAGAACAGGAGTGGGAGGTTAAATGACAGTCCACGGGATCCGCTGGCGACCACCTTCTTCTCGCCTGGCTCCTCTCCTCGGGTATAGCCTGCAGAGGAGAACTTAGGGCCAGTCAAACGTCCTTTAAACTACCACAGCTTTGTACACTACACACTACAACAAACAGCTGTCTTAAAGAGACTTACGCAGAAGGGAGAAGTTTCCCCTTCTCCCACTGTAGCCGCTAGCGGTCGGTGTTTGCGTTTTCCTCGGTGTATTCTCAGGCCTCCTCCAGACCGGGGACAATGCTGTTCTCACTGGAATCCCTTTCTTTCTTTCTTTCTTTCTTTCTTTCTTTCTTTCTTTCTTTCTTTCTTCCTTCCTTCCTTCCTTCCTTCCTTCCTTCCTTCCTTCCTTCCTTCCTTCCTTCCTTCCATCCATCTGCTCCGTTCTGTCCGCCCCATTGTGCCGTTGTGGTCTCTGTGTCCTCTGTCGTGCGCCCCTCTCCTGTTGCCCTTCTGCCCTTTTTATATCTAAAACAGTCAATCCATTCTCTGGTCCCCAGGTGCAAGTCCTTAATCCTAATTAGGCTACATGTCCGATGGCGGAAGTAAAACCAACGTTTAAAAACATACACGTCATTTCAAAATAAAAGCATGCAATGGCATGAGCTAAAAACACAACAAATACTAAAAACACAGCAAATCCAAAGTAAAAGCATGATTAAATAAAATCAACTTCCTCCCCGTGACACTTCCCCCTGACTACAGTTTGTTGTAGCTTCACATCACAGGAAACTCCAGATCTAAACCTATAGAGGTTCACAGAGAGAAAGGAAGGGAGGAAAGAGGAAGGAAGGTGATCAACTCACCAGAACAGGCTCTGACTTTATGTTTTCTTTTAATAATGAGATGAGATGCCACTCATTGATTTTCTGTGAGGCTCAACAAACTTGTAACCCATCCCAAAACTTTGCTTTAAAAGGAAATTGATCAAAAAAAGGAAACTACCTAATAAACTACTTCATTTTAAATGAATGAATGCCATCTTACAGAGGAGAAACACAGAGAAACCTGGAAGGCACAGCTCAACAGTCTAACATAATTTTCTAAACTACAGTTTATGAATACATCTTGTTTTTAATTCCTTTTTTATTTTGACTTTGCATGTGGACATTTTATTCTATTATTATGTTTCCATGTGTTTCATTATTGTTGACTGAATCACTTCATTGCTTTTTGAGTTGTTTTTATTCTCTGGGGAACATTAAATCAGAGTCAGACTGTGAGATTATTTTAATGCTTGAAATCTGAAAGAATCCAGATCTCTGTTGTTTTAAACTGTTACCCCTCAGTCACAGACTGGTTGAACTGGGCAGCTCCCAGTATGACTGTGGGGATCTATGTATGATTTATGGAAATATGAAACAAATCAGACTGCAAAATCTTACAGGAAGTACAGATAGTAACTATTGATTGTTAATTTTTTTAACAGCACTGCAAGATGGAAACATTGGTCTCATCAATGCAGAAAACCTTCAGCGTACAGGAACTGAAGGAGGAGACATCACAGTTGGATGCTCCTTCACTTTCTCTGGATATAGGAGGATCTTCTGTAAGGATGAATGTAAAGATGGAGACATTCTCATTGACACAGAAGAGGACACAGCTCAGAGAGGCAGATACGGTATTGAATATAAAAATTCAATAATGTCTGCTACAGTTCTGTATGTGAGCATCACAAAGCTGAATAAGTCTGACTCAGGACGGTACAGATGTGGTTTGGTCAGATCTTTATTCCCATCATCATACCAGGAGATTGAGATCCGAGTTACAGATGGTGAGTTTCTACTGAGAGTCATGTTATTAACTGTTCACTGACAGCTGCTGATGTTTCAAATAACTCAACATGTTTAGTCTAACAGTTGTATTTAGATCTGTATATTTTCATCATTGTGAACTCTGATAAATGCTCCTTTAACAGTTGATGTGTAAAATATATGATAAACTCAGACGGTCCCACACTGCAGCTGATTGGAATCTTGTAGCACCAAACCCATTGATGACCTTCTGCATTTAGCTGTGGGATTAAAACACATGGATGTTAGCACAGAGTTCTCTGCAGGGAGCATCTGATCATCACCACTTCTTTGGCTCTCTACAATCACTATCTGACTGTTTGATTGTGTTTTTAATGTTTCACAGCTCCAACCTCTCCTCTCAGACCTTCTTCACCATCAGTCCCATCAGCTTCAACACTGATGACATCACAGAGTTTAAGCTCCACCCCTTCATCAGCCTCCCCTGAAGCCAGCGAGCAGCCTCGACAAAAACACACAACACCAGCTGCATCTGCAGCTCACGGTACATTTACTTTGTTCTTTGTATGTGAATATACTGTTATTGCAAATACATGGATGTGTATGCTTGTATGTATAGAACTTATTCATTGTTGGTTTAAATGTTATAAAATGGTTATAACGTATTGATTTATAAATATTAAGTTCATATTACTATTAGTTGGACAACACAGCATGAATGATCTCTCAGGTCCCTCATGTACCTTGGAGTCCAGTTTATGCTGCCAGATATATTTAATAATCAACCAGGAAGTGTAAAACCAACGTGTTCTTCTGCTCAAACAGCCCAAAGAGCTCTGCTGTATGCGGGTCTGACTCTGGTCCTCTTCTTCATCATGTTATCAGTAGCTTTGCTGATTTTCTGCAGGATGAGAGCCAGGAAACCCAAAGGTTAGACTACAGGAAACACACACACACACACACACACACACACACACACACACACACACACACACACACACACACACACACACACACACATGTCACCCGTTATAATATATCTGTGAAGAAAACATATCACAACCATTAACACACTAAAGAGACAAACAAATGTGTTAAAAGCAGCTCGTATGGCTCACCATCTTGGGCATTGTGGATGTTCATGTTGAATAACTGCGGCCTGGGTGACTGTGCAAGGAGGGTCTTTTGTAACAACGTGGACGGGGTCTCCTAGACTGCATTTCAATGATTGGCTACAGTACACCAAAATGCTTATACTCGGGTTCAGAAGATGTTTCCAATCTACAACAACAGAGCGAGACAGAAGAGAGGAGGTCCATTCTTGGAGACGCTTTAACCTCAATCAGTATGAACGACCAGAGGTTCATGGGGACCGTCCACACCGTCCAGACCGCAAAAAGCATGAAACACATTTAAATCTCTTTAATACCAAGGGGAGGGCCAACAGTTTAAAGGGAGGGACTCACATGCACTAACAGGTACGCGGCCGGCCAGGCTACCAAAACTAAGAACAGAGAAACTCTGATAACAACTCACACTGGGACTTCATTTTCTGCTCAGGATGCATACAGGCTAGTTATTTGCTTCTATATTAATGTTTTAAATCTCATATATAGAATATTTAAGGTCTGCCTAGAAAGTTTAGAAAGCTCTTTTTTTAAGTTACAAAAGGTTTATTAAAGTCATCTCTTTATTCTAATCCTCCGACCTGCATGTTTTTCAGAACCTCCTGTGGAAACTGAGTACTCTAATGTCACAAAGGTGAGTTTGGGTTCATCTGGACATCTCAGCATCATTAGTGTTTGAGAAACCAGCTGATATTAATACAAAGCCCTGTTCTCTTCCTGCAGGCCAACCGAGTGTATGAGGAGATCAGAGAGGACAGACAGAGCACATCTCCTCCTGTAGAAGTGTCTACAGTTTACACTTACGCCAAATACACCAAACCAGATGGAGTGGAAACCACAGAGGAGTACAGCTTAGTCACTGCACCCACTTCTCAGAAGAAAGTAAGTCAAAAGTCTGGTAGGGTTTTAGGTTTTAGTAAACACCTTCAGGCTGCAGCTGATAGGTACTAGTTTTTATTTACACAGCTGTTTCTCTATCCCTAGCACCTACCTATCTTAGGTGATCATGAGTCATGTAATAATGTTCATTTGCCTTTTTATGTTTGGATGCAGGCTTTGAGACGTGGCCTGAGACAAATGAAAATGTTGTTGTACAGCAAAGGATGGTTTTTTGTTGCAGTGTCAGAATAGAGAGAAGATTGTGGACAAAAAAAGGGTTTTAAGTGAGCTTAATGTTTTCATATGTTAAGGTAAATAAATATAGTTGAAGGAGGACTTCCATCTGTCTATTTTGTTCATCAAGAGAGAAAAGCAACCTATTGAGAAACAGGAACCAGGCCAGTTTGTGATCATACTGTACTGTATCTAAAGCCATTGAGAAAGAGGAAGTGTGAACAGAGAGAGAGAGGGAGGAAAAGGTGTGGCACTGATACAGATATTCATGTTAAACAATAGATTCAGAGATAAAACCCTGTGAACAGTTTACATGAAGCAGCTCACGCTGAAATGATGCTCTTGTGAAGAAACAGGCGAGTAAAGTCAGGTGATAAAGTTTGAGCTTTGTGTTTTCTTGCAGACTGAAGACGACCGGAGTGACCTCACCTACTCTGAGCTGCATGTTCCCAACGGTACAGCTGATAACGTGGTCTACTCTGTTCCTCGGGTAGAAGCCAGCTCGGCCGGCAGCCACGCCCAAGACGCTTCCCCTCCTCTGTACTCTACTGTTACTTTACATCAGCTGTAGCTTCAACGCTGTCAGCGCCACATTTACTCTCTCAGGGGCCAACAGGGGACACAAAGTGCTTAGAATGAGTCACATTCACTCAAAGAAATCTGTTTTTATCGTTATTGGGGGAAACCACGTCAGTTACAGCTCACATTATGTTTTTTGAAGATTAAATGTTTTCATTACCTCTGTGTTTATTGCTTTTGCACAAATGTATATCTTCTTATAGCAGTTATATATTACTGTATTTATTCTGTACTTTTCAAAATATATGTCTTTAGGTGCTGAATCTCATCATCATGAGAATAATATGTATGTGTTTTAATAGCAGTTATACAGTACTGTTATACAGTCTTCATACAGGCAGGTATGAAAAAATGCAGTAAACTAAGAATGCTTTCAAAAATGGAAGTTTTAATAGTTTATTTTCATAGATTAACAAAATGCAGTGAATGAACAGAAGGGAAATCAAAATCAAATCAATCTTGGTGGGACCACCCTTTGCCTTCAAGACAGCAGCAATTCTTCTAGGTACACTTGCACTAAGTTTTTGAAGGAACTCGGAAATTTCCTTCAAAAACAAATTGGAGAACTAACCACAGATCTTCTGTGGGTGAAGGCTTCCTCAAATCCTTCTGTCTCTTCATGTAATCCCACACACACTCGATGATGCTGGGATCAGGGCTCTGTGGGGGCCATTCCATCACTTTCAGGACTTCTTGTTCTTCTTTACGCTGAAGATAGTTCTTAATGACCTTGGCTGTATGTTTGGGGTCATTGTCCTGCTGCAGAATAAATTTGGGGCCAATCATACTGATTGTATTGCATGATGGATAAGTATCTACCTGTATTTCTCAGCATTGAGGACACCATTAATCCTGACCAAATCTCAAACTCCATTTGCAGAAATGCAGCCCCAAACTTGCAAGGAACCTCCACCATGCTTCACTGTTGCCTGCAGACACTCATTATTGTACCGCTCTCGAGCCCTTCGGGGAACAACCTGCCTTCTGTTACAGCCAAATATTTCAAATTTTGACTCATCAGTCCAGAGCACCTGCTGCCATTTTTCTGCACCCCAGTTCCTATGTTTTTGTGCATAGTTGAGTCGCTTGTGCATGTCGGCGGTATGGCTTGTTGGCCGCAACTCTTCCATGAAGACCACTTCTGGCCAGACTTCTCCAGATAGTAGGTGTACCTGGGTCCCACTGGTTTCTGCCAGTTCTGAGCTGATGGCACTGCTGGACATCTTCCGATTTCAATGGGAAATAAGCTTGATGTGTTTTTCAAGTTTCCTTGGCCGACCACTGCGTCTATGATCCTCAACGTTCCCTGACTTTTTGCAAGTGTAACTATAAGAATTGATGCTGGTTTGAAGGCAAAGGGTAGTAACACCAAATATTGATGTGATTTAAATGTTTCTTTGGTCCCTCACTTTGCATTTTGTAAATTGATAAAAAAAAAACAATCATTTATATTTTTGAAAGAATTTTTAGTTTTTTCACAACTACCTACGACTTTTGCACAGTACTGTATATTATATTATTATATACTGTATTTATTCTGTACTTTTCAAACTGTAGTGAATGTGTTTAGGTGCTGAATCCAGCCATCCAGTCATCATGAGAACCAGCCTGTACAATTTAAAGTTCCTGATTTTCTGATACCAAATAGTCAATGGTAATTTACATATTTATGAACTTTGTATGAATTGAACATTGGTAGTTTTCTGGCAGTAACCATTATTGTTGCATCAGCACGACTCATTAAAATAATCTTTTAAATTCAAAAGGTTGAACTAAATCACATTATACAATAATTAAGATAATCTAATCTCTTGGCTCTAGCAGAAAAGAAGCAGCTAGCCACCTGTAAGGTCACCCACCTGTCACTCAACGTAGCCACACCCTAATTATGCAGAACTTTGAAGCTGGGATAGGCAGTATTTTTTGGGGTGTTATTAGGCGAAGATTCCATATATCCATTCCAATATTCCAATCATCTTTCAGCATATTGTAATTCAAGTGCTCTGACAGAAAACTAGACTTCTGCACCTCCTCTAGAAAATCTAGCCTGTGACGGGAGACTTTGGCCAATCACAGGTCATTTCAGAGAGAGAGAGAGAGAGAGAGAGAGTTCCTATTGGCTGTTCTTGTCATGATTGCGATTTTCTATTATAGTTTTCCTGTTTAATTGTGTTAATTTGTTCCCCGTTTCCTTGTTGTTTACTGTCTCTTGTGTTCTCTGTTGCGTTTTACCCTGTTTTCTTCCTTGTGTATGTTTTATGCTTCAGCTTCCTGTTTTATTTTGTAGTCGGTTTTCTCCCATGTCATGTCTTGTTTTACTTCCTGTCTTGTGCTTTCCCGCCTTTGTGTAGTGGTGGGCAGATCGAGGCTTCGTGAAACAATGAAACAGTTGAAGCAAATGTGTCATATTGTGTCGAGGCTTCGAAACAATCTGACACCCGTCTCAACGATGACACCTAGTGGTCACTGGCAGGTGGTGATCTGAAACAACCTTGATAACGAGCCATTAAAAAAATAAAAAATGTATTATTGTATTGTATTATTTTTCTAATATGTGAAGCTTGTAAGGCTTGCAGACTCCTCACTGTGCATAATGCTATTTTGGTCATAAAAAATGAATAATTAAAAAGAAATCAAGCCACAATGTCTCACTTTTTATAGATTTTCATTCAAAAATATTTATTTCTCTGCTGTGGAAGGACTTAGCCTACTTCGTGTTTTACAGATAATTTCTCCAGCCTTTGAAAAGATCCTCTCACAAGGGACACTTGTTGCTGGCATGCAAAGATATTTTTTAGCAAGGACATACAAATGAGGAAAGATTACTGCTTTCTCTTTCCAGTAAGTTAGGGGATCATGAGGTCTGGGCAAAAACGCAGAGTGGAGGTATTTTTTCACTTCCACTGTGGCATCAGCTGTAGCATTATGTATAATCTGGGTTTTACGGATACGATCATTAAAACGTTCCCATAAACTGTCCTGTCCTATCTATCTATCTATCTATCTATCTATCTATCTATCTATCTATCTATCTATCTATCTATCTATCTATCTATCTATCTATCTATTAATGTGTCACTGTATGTAGGTCTATACTCTGTCTGTCTCACTCTATCAGTCAATGTGTAAATTTAAATGTAAGCCTAAATATAACTAAACAACTCGCACTTTGAATGTCACTATATCACCAAATATCCGCTATCTCAAAATCAAACTCATCTCACAAAACCCACGAGGTCAAGGTGCGTGTTGACTTCACTTTTATACTGATGTGCGATGTGTGTTCCCGACCCTGTCAATCAAACGCTGATTTGGCGGACCATGCCACCTGTTGAAACACTAGTGAAACACTCCGGTGTTTCATTTAGCCGTAGTCACGTGACATCAGTGTTTTGAATCGCGCTTCGGATCAGTGTTTCGAAACATCTGCGCTTCGGGATCTCGGCAAAGCTTCGGAACGTCAGTTTCACTTCAGCCATCCCTACCTTTGTGATTGTCTGCCACCCTGATGTGTTTCACCTGTTCCTGAGCCCTCGTGTCATCTGTTCCTTGTTTCACCCTTGTTACCTTGTGTATTTAGTCCAGGGGCGCCGTATAGGGGGGAAAAGTTAGGACGATTCCAAGGGCCCATGACTGACAGGGGCCCCAAAAAATAGGTAAAAACTAATATAAAATTATTAAACCATCATCATTCAAGTATATATATTTCAAATATAATAATAAAATTAATGATCTCTTTGTTTTACTTGTTTTTGGCAGTAAAAGTTAAATATCCCCATTGACCAAAAAGTAAACATCCATATTGACCGACCACCCCCCTGTATCTGCATGAAATGGTTTGGTCCTGCCTTAGCGCACTCAGCGAAGGTGTTTAGTTGCAGTCAGTAGATGCGCCAGAACTACAGTGACCACAATGTTGCCAAGTAACGTTATATCAAAATCTAGTTTTCAAAAAAGGAAAGAGAGAAAAGAGAGGAAAAACAAAGGAAAGGGTGTCAAACTGTAACCCAGTTTTTCACCAAGAAAGGTGGGTAGTAGTCTGTGAGTGGTATTAACCTGTTGGCTTAATGTCCATAGTGAAATAAGCTAGCTAGGCTAGTGTTAGCTTACATTTAATCACCATTTAATCAGTGCAGGGAAACGTTTAGCAAGATTTTCATATTCAATCATTGTCCCTGCCCCTTTTAGCAGACTTAACAACAGATGAGTCAGCAGCACCCCAGTCTCCACCTAACTGTGCCCCTCTCTGTCCCAGTGAAGAAGGTGAGCAACGTTGTGTTCAATGACATGCCAGTTAGCATCACTGCAGGGAGTCTGTGGGGATTTCTCTCTTGCTCTTTTTACCATTACAAAAAAAGAAAATGAAATATTTGTTAATGACAAAAATTCAAACACATTAATAACAATTATTTTATCACATAATGATCATTATGAGATAAAAATAAAAAAAACAACAACATACTGTCTGTACTGGATGCTGGACAGTTGGAAACAGTGAGTAGCTTACCTGAGCCTGCATGTAAGATACAGACAATATTAAATAATCCAGTTTGATACGTTAATTTAGATTGAATTATGGAATGACATCTATAGATACAGACTATATTATTCCCATCATGAAGGACAAGTTATTTGAGAAGCTTGCACACACACACACACACACAAACACACAAACACAAAAAATCTATCGTATCTAATGTACTGTATGTAATCAAGTGGTGGTGATACAGAACTAGGTAATTTGGGTCAATGTTCTGTAGTGTTAGTGTTATTTATTAGTATATGGCAATCTTGCATCAAATAGTGAAATACATACTAGACTTGCATGCAGGGGTTAAATTGGCCGCCGGGCGCTCGCGCCCCGGGCCTCGCACATAAAGCCTACTCGTGTCCGGATGTTGCAGTCTAAATATGTCACAAAAAATATGATGAAAGTGATGCTTTTGAAAACATGATATTTCTGACAATAAATGAAAGATGTTTGAAATGGCATGTCTATTTTGTCCCTAATGCCCTAATACCTGTTGATACTACAACAATGCAAAACATAGACTCTTAACCTTGCAGTTTTGCACATATCATGTAAGACTCTATTTCTCCATTTCTTTGCACAAAACTCTCCAGAAAGTGCCATTTAATGGTTTATTTTTCAATTTTTGGACCCCCCCTAGGGAGAGCCCCCCCACATAACTAATTCCAATTTAACCACTGCTTGCATGCATGTACAAATCACCAGCAGCAAATATTGTGCTAGTACTAGTATTGAACTACAAGCAGCAAGACAGTTGCAAGCCTTTAATTAGAGTTATGTAAAGCTTTTGATGGGACAGTTAGGTCCTAGAGATGTGGTGACAACAGCAGAGGGGCCCAATTAGATTTTTTGTCATGGGGCCCAAAATTCCTGGCGGCGCCCCTGATTTAGTCTCTGTGTTGTCTTTGTCTGTTGTCAGATCATTGTGTGTGTAAGTCTACTCCCTTTGTTTTGGTGTGCCAGTTTATTTTTGGATGCCTGGTCTTTTGGTTCCTCACTGGTTTTTGGTACCATTTTTGCCTGCTTTCTTCAGAACTCCTTTTGTTGTATCGCTTCTTTATTTTATTAAACCCTCAAGCTCACCACTGCCCTGATATCTCTGCATTTTTGGGTCCGCCATCTCCCTAATTGTAACAGTTCTGTTGCATGCATTGCCCGGGCAACAGAGAGGGGAGAGAGAGCTGCAGGAAGAGGTCTCACTCTACTTCAAATTCTTTTTCTTTTTTCTTTTGTTGGAACCTAACAGTTATGATCAAGACTATTCTGTGAGGCCTGAAGCTTCCCCTGAGGCCAAAGAGCGGCCTGTAGGGAAGTCACCAGCCTGTGACCCCTCACTCCTAACAAAGGAGCCTCCAAAATGGAGATTGTACCTCCAAGACATGAGGAAAATGGCAGACTGGTGGAGGGCTTGAGAACTGCAACGAAGAATTCTCACACCTTCGTTGAGTTCGGGATTTCTGATTGGCCGCGGCTCCTTGAACGCACCACTCGCCGCCAGCAGGCGGCGGAAGGGAGATTAAAGTAGCCGGAGGTCACAGCCCGGGGCTCTTCGTGGTTTCATTGCCGTAAGAAGACACATCGTCAGCGCTGTTCGAGTGAGACATTGTGTCATTCGCTGGTCGAGTGAGACGTTTGTATCGTTTGTGATACAAAAAGGGTCCTGGTGAATACGAAGCCCGTGTTACACCAAATCTGCAGAGGGGTAAATCAGCCCCGTCTCAAGGAAAAGAGACAACGCGCTTTCTTGCAAGTCGACTGGACCGTGTTTCCGCGCCACTGCCTTGGACGGTACGGGTCGTTAATTTCTGGCGAGAGTTAACTCAGTTTTGTTCACCGGAAAATCCGCCGGATAAGCAACGGACTGGACACCAACAGTAAGAAGCTTTTATAGTTCTGGGCAGATTTGAGAACTAGGGTGTTTATTAATGAGTGAAAGGTATTGCTATTTTGTTTACCATTAATATGTGATCGGACCGCTGCATCCTATGTGTATGGGATTAGTTTTGTGACTTTAATTCCAAGCAAAACTTCTCAAGTATCAAACAAAAAACACTAACTCAAGCAAAAAAACTGTCACCTCAAAGGTAAAACTTAAAACTTGCAAACAAAACATTTGTGTAGTTGTAAACTATTGGTCTTTTATTTGTTTGATATTATGTCCTTTTGTTTACAGTTCCCTCTGCTTCTTTCTCAATGATCAGTCTTTTGCTCTCTCCATCACGTTTGCAGTCATGCTCTTAGCTTGCGTATGGCTCCCCTGACTTTTGTTTGCGATTCTTACACAAACATCTCGCGTGGGCGGGTCTTACAGGGGTGCGTCCCCATTGGCTAATGAGACTTAAGGGGAAAGTTTGAGTGACAGCTCAGCCTCAGTGCAGGTAAACTAACGTTAGAGACTCAGAGTTTGGTCTGGAGGACACACAAGCCACTCCACAGGGGATTCCTGCAAGATTAATAAAGTGTAAGTATTATTAATATATATATTATCTGTGATCTACGTTGCAAGCATGGTTACTAGACATTTGTTGTTTCGTTGTGTTAAGTGACTAGCTAGCTAGCTAGTAAAGCTTTTTTAAGTTAGCATTTAACATTAGCTATAGGCTACTGCTAACGTTATCTAAAACTTGTAGCCACCGGCTACCTCACTGAGCTAATAATTTACCATGGGAATCATGTATTCTTCGTGAGGCCTTACTCAATGGAGCTGTATTAATTATCGTCTTCTCTCTGTAGAGACCTGCAGGACCCGAGCAGAGCTACGATGCTCTCCCATGTAACCTAAAGGTTAGTAACGTAGCTATATTATGGTCTATTAGGAAAAATTATTATCCAGCTAACTACTAATTGTTGTGGTTGCTATTGGCCTGATAATACACAATGCTAGGGTATTGGTTAAGTTGTACAATGTAAAAGCTGTGAATGTAATATATATAGGGTTCGACACATACATTAGATAATGTTCCATCTGTACACACTGTTCTTTCTTTGCACTACCTTAAGATGGCAGATAACGGACGTATTTTTTGTATTTTTTAGCGCTGTAAATGTCAACAATATTTAGAATTAATGCATAGTGTTACTACTGTCCAAACTATGTACTTTAACTAACACACCAGGCCCTTGACAAATACTTTGCTTAGTGATCCTTATGGTTTGATGTGATGTGCATGTGTCCTGGTGGCTGGCCATATCTTACTTTACACATGTAGTCAACGTGGAGGTAGGAATCTAGAAAGTGTGATCAATAATATTCCAGAAATATGTGTTCCAGTAGTGTTCAGAAAGCTAGAAAAATGTTTCTAGAGTGCATTACAATTATTTATTATTGAGCTAATTTCAAACACTTTTTTATCATCCAATAAGGTACTTCAAGCTTTACAATAAGAAGTCAAGGAAGTGAAGGACTACAGCCACATCCCAGCCCTTCAGAGAACTGTCCTGCAGAAAAGGCTGTCGTCCAGACTGGAGCGGTGGGCCATCAGTGAGCTCAGGAGACCAGATGATCCCAGGCGTCCAGGAGTTGTGTGTGATATTCCTGCACCACCCTCAGAAGTGTTGTTGCAGACACAAGTCAGCAGAGAAATACAGCTTGCCTTAGGTGAAACTGAATATGTGAAATATATACATAACCCAATTACTCAGTATGTTTGTGTATTGTTGGTGATGAAAAACTGACCCTGACCTGTGATGTACTGCAAATAATGACTGACACTGAGTTCCAGCTTCTTCTACCACCGGAGCCCCAGCTAAATATGTTCAAATATCCATTATGTATGTGAAGTTTTATATTGGACTAAAAATAAAGCATTATAATAGTCTCAACCTTATTTCCTGTTTTATATAATGAACCAAACAGACAAGGGTGAATGTAAAAAAATGTTTTATATATTATGTGCATTTTAAAATATAATTACAGTAAGACAATGTAAACACAAATTAAATTACAGGACAGTATACTGTAGTAGGATATATTGACATACAATGGACTAAGAAACTACAAGTACACCAATGAAAACTTAAGAAAAAAGGTTATTGTAAGTGTTAACTGAGTATCTGAGCAAAATATGATCAATACATACACTATTGGTCTATACCCTGGCTGTTTGAAGCCTTCGCACACAGTGTTTCCTCCACAGAGAGACCGAAGGCTCCTCTCCCTCTGCTGCTCCACGTCCTCCTGGTTGGTCTGCCTGCTGCCTGATGTGAGCTGTGATAGAAAATTATAACAAAGTTTCTTACACAAATCAAATGGTAACAAAGTTCTTACTGATAACTGAGGCTTCCAAGGTTGTGTAATTAAAATAACTTGCTTTTAAGTAGCCATTAGCAAATGTGTAGCCTTTAAAAACACTATGAACATTTTCCTTATGCTGACCTGCTTGCAAATGCAACAGAAGACATGTAATTAGAGTTAGGATAGCCAGTCTTTGTCATAACTAGGAAAGTACAGATGAGCACAAAACTATAAAGATGAACCAGTTAAGCAGTGCTAACACTGCATTTGTACTGTACAGTATGTGTCAACCTCTAGATATAATACATTACATTCACAGCTTCTACATTGTACAACTTAACCAATACCCTAGCATTGTGTATTATCAGGCCAATAGCAACCACAACAATTAGTAGTTAGCTGGATAATAATTTTTCCTAATAGACCATAATATAGCTACGTTACTAACCTTTAGGTTACATGGGAGAGCATCGTAGCTCTGCTCGGGTCCTGCAGGTCTCTACAGAGAGAAGACGATAATTAATACAGCTCCATTGAGTAAGGCCTCACGAAGAATACATGATTCCCATGGTAAATTAGCTCAGTAAGGTAGCCGGTGGCTACAAGTTTTAGATAATGTTAGCAGTAGCCTATAGCTAATGTTAAATGCTAACTTAAAAAAGCTTTACTAGCTAGCTAGCTAGTCACTTAACACAACGAAACAACAAATGTCTAGTAACCATGCTTGCAACGTAGATCACAGATAATATATATATTAATAATACTTACACTTTATTAATCTTGTAGGAATCCCCTGTGGAGTGGCTTGTGTGTCCTCCAGACCAAACTCTGAGTCTCTAACGTTAGTTTACCTGCACTGAGGCTGAGCTGTCACTCAAACTTTCCCCTTAAGTCTCATTAGCCAATGGGGCGCCACCCTGTAAGACCCCGCCCCGAGATGTTTGTGTCAGAATCGCAAGCAAAAAGTCAGGGGCCGTAAACGAGAAAGCTGGGAGCATGACTGCAAACGTGATGGAGAGAGCAAAAGACTGATCATTGAGAAAGAAGCAGAGGGAACTGTAAACAAAAGGACAAAATATCAAACAAATAAAAGACCAATAGTTTACAACTACACAAATGTTTTATTTGCAAGTTTTAAGTTTTACCTTTGAGGTGACAATTTTTTTGCTTGAGTTAGTGTTTTTTGTTTGATACTTGAGAAGTTTTGCTTGGAATTAAAGTCGCAAAACTAATCCCATATATGTGCTGTTGTGAAGAATATCACTGATCAAGATATTGTTGAAAGTTGTGTTGAACTGTAGCTGATAACTCCCGCCGAGGAGGAATTACTGTACAAGCTGAGTCAGCTGCACGCTCGTAGAGTGTGTCGGGGAATAAACGCTCTGTACCGTTAAACAAACCTCATATTCTGCTATAACGCCACGTTAAGTTAGAATCTCGAGTAAAACGAAGAGAGCGGTTAGTCCCATTACCCCAGAGATCAAGGTTTTAAGTGTTTGTTCGATAAATCGTGTTTTTCCTCCTTCTCTCTCTATCTCTCTCTCTTTTCACTTTCACACACACACACACACACACACACACACACACACACACACACACACACACACACACACACACACACACACACCCACCCACATACAAGCTAGCCACGTAGCTCCCGAGCTAACGCTTGACTTAGCATAAACGTGTGCGGTGCCTAGCAACCTCGGCTTCTTCACCCCTTACTCGTGCACCCAGCACTACTACCGCCCTCTTGAGGCTAAATAGTTATGTGCAGCTCACCGGAGTAGCCATTTTAGTAGTTTTGTGTTAGACTACATTTCGACACCGCCCCCTCCACTGCCACTCACTCTCACACACACACCCACACACACGTCAAACAGACACAGAGGTGTCCATGCTACATGCTGTTTTGTTTTGCTTTGTTTTTGATTGTGATATTGTAAAAAGGGTATATAAGTTTATTATTGAAGGATTGCTGATTGGCTACTGATAATTGTGACGTTAATAAATCTTATTATACTTAATTAGCAGTTGCTTGTGATTATTTGTGTACTTATTGTAATAACTGCTGGCTGGACGGGTCTGTGCTCGAAATCACCCCTTCCTTTGAATCCTTTTAAAGGATTTTAACAGAAATGAGACTGTTCCACAGTTTGATTATTGGTCCCTGACTTAAAGGGTGGTGCCCCGTTTTGATTGTTTGTCGATTTGATAAAGTTATTAATAACCATATTCATAACTTTATTAATATTGATAAAACATATTTGATAATTTGCTAATAATCAAATCTTCCCCCCACAAAAAAAAAACAAATTTTCCCCCCCCCTTTTACTCTTTTTAACCCCCTTTTTTTTTTTTTTTTTTAAAAAAAATAATAATTTTTTTTTTATTTTTTTTTTTAAAAAAAAAAAAAAAAATAAAATACTTTTGAAATTTTTTATTTTCTTTAAAATAAATTTTTTCCGCAACTTGCCAAGTACACGTTCAGTACAGTCAATCCATAACCTTAAATTAAGTTTCAGTTTTGTAAAAGAAAAGAGGGAAATTAATGTTAAAGGACAACAGTTTGGAAATTGATAATTGTTAAAAATTAGGTTATTTTCGGTGAACTCGCCAAGCATACGTTCAGCGGAATTTGTGAATCTGTGTGTATTAGTGGCTAGGATTTTCTTCGTTGTTTAGACAACAACACTCTTTGCATCCTACTTAACCTTGAAATCTCTGCCTAACCCTGACCCCTAAACAGTAAAACAGCTAGTTACTAGACCCGGACAAGATTTGGTTATAGTAATTAGGAAAGCTATCAGTCAACACGTAAACCTAGGAGCCACAGGTTAAAGCCTTCACCTGTGGGCTCGCGTCAACCTCTTCACAAGCATTCTACAGTTGCGACAAGCAATTGTAGCCACTGGTGATTGCCCTCTTGCTCAGCAGGTAAGAATGAGTGACCACAGTGACCATGAGCTAACAGAAGAAGCTCAGACCGAGCCAATAGACACAGTCATAACAGACACAGTCTCTGCACTCATCCGTCTGCCCGCAGCGGACAGAGGTTTCCTGGAGAAATACGAGGTTGGTACCTGTGAAACCAAACTCAAGGAACTACTAGACTACGTGGATCAACCCACCGGGAAGCCGGAGCTCACAAAACCAGACGTGCTTGGTCAAATAGTCCTTCTCCAGCAACAGAGATTCCACCTGCAGCTCACTGAGCTTCAGAGACACAGTCAAACTCAACAAGAGGCCACCAGGAACAACGATCCTACCACACAGGCAGGCAAAATCGACAAAACAACTACAGAGGGAAGAAGAAGCCCTATGGTGGAAGAAAACCCGGTAAGTATGAGGAAAGATCTCAAAGCCAGGAAAAGGTTGACGGTCGTACTGCCTCCCCAGCACAGCAGCAGGCCCCTCCGAAGGGACCTGACACCACCTCCCAGCCCGCATGACTAGGCCAAGCGCCCATTTCACTCACCACCAAGGTGTTCTTCATAGGGTGGGGAAACACGCCAGACAGTCTCCCAGAGTCTGTCACTCCTCTTCCTCCTGCGGCTTCCAGGGTTTTCTTGGGCGACCTGGTCTGTCAGGGCAACGCGCGCCGCATCCACACGTCAGTGATGCTTGGTAGCTGTGTCAGCATTCTTGCATTGTTGGACACTGGCTCTGAAATAAGCCTGATGAGTTCACACTTTCTCAAAGGTGGCGAGAGCGATGCACCTCATTGGCAAACCCCTTCAAATCGAGCCCTGCGACGTTAGCATCACCAGCTACACGCAGGACAGGTCACCCATCACGAAGCGCGCTTGGGTTGACATAACTTTCAAAGAAATGTCTCTTGTACACCCCATTTACATCTGCCTTCTTGACACCGAACCTCTGCTCATTGGCCAAGATCTCCTAGATCGACTGGCACATCTCATCGACTGCCATCAGGGTCATATCTGGGCTCAGGTGAAAACCCCAAAGCCCCTTTGCCCCTCTAACAATGGGCTTGACGGACATGTCGCCGTCATTCGAGAGACTCACAGGGATCTGCCTACACTCGTGGCCTCTCCCAGGCCAAACGGCGACCCCGCCTCTTTCACGACCTCCTCCCCTCTGTGGGAGGATAGTTCAAACCCTCTCCGCAGTCATGAGTCTTTCCTCTGTTCCTTAGCAAACACCAACCAGGAGCTGTACAGTCCCAGGGTGGTCGGGGAAGTCCAGCTCAACGGTCTTCTCATATCGGACGCCCGTCTGGCGCTCTGGTCGGAGAGAACCGCAGTCAGCCAGGACCTGTACCACGAACTTCAAAAGCAAGACCCACCCCCAGTTTTCTCCCAACGTAGCCACCGTGTTCTGTCGGCAACACACCCACAAACCCTCCTCAAGGCCGTCGGTGTATGTGCCATCTTGGTACTGATTGGGAGAAAAAGGGTGTTTCATTTTGTCAGTGTGGTACCCGACCTCCATGCCCCGTTCTTCATGGGGGCGGACCTTCTGGTCAGGCTCGGGGCCCAGTTAGACACGGTCAATCAGGTTTTGTGGTCACGAGCCAACGCAGAAGCTCATTCCCTAATGACCGAACCACGGCAAATGACTTCGGGGCAGACCATTCCCCAAGCCTGCCGGGTAATGAGTGAAACGGTGGTGACCATCCCAGCACGGACAGCCGGTGTTCCCATCCGTCTTGCAATCTGTCAGGGCCAGAAGATACCTGGCCCTCGAGCTTTCTTCCAGCCATTGCCCGATTTTGGGAAAATGAACTTGGCCGTCTATGGCACGCCCCTGCTTGAGTTGGACAATCGTTCAGCCTACCTCCCTGTTCAGAATCTTACGCAAGCCCCGATCCAGGTTGCAGCCCGGCAACTTCTGGGGATGCTGATTGACCACTCTTTTCATGTCCTCTCTGCATATTGACACAGAGCGGAGCTCCGACCGACACACACACACACACACGCACATACGCACACACACATACGCACACGGAGAGGTGCGGACGGAGTAAACTGTCTGCAGTTTTGTTGAAGTCACAGAGAGTTACGGTTGGTTTCAAGTGTGGTTACAGTTTTTTAAAACTTCATGCAGACAGCGTTTGCTGTGATATGATATTAATGGCGAGCCGAAAGCGGTCGCGGTGCTGTTGACGTTCCACTTCCTCTTACAAGCAGCCACAACGGTGGTTTCTCTGCCCTGATGACCGACTGACAGGCTGAGCTTGCAAGGCAAGGCACTTTTATTAATGTTACCCTGAGTGAGCAGTTTTACCAGATTTTTTTAATTTTGATAACTGTTTTGATTCACAATTAAGGTGGAAATAAAAGCTTTGTGTTTTAATGTATTTTTGTTGATGTTGAAATGGATTTTAAAACATGGTATCGAAAAAAGTATCGTTAGGAATCGGTATCGAAACTGAGGTATCGAAATTGGCACCGGATCGAAAGATTCTGAACGATACCCAGCCTTAAAGGGGGCCAAGGCGTACTACGACCGAAAGACAACTCCCCGCGAGTATGAAATAGGTGACAAAGTCTTCTATTTCAGGTTCACCAAACCGGTGGGAATCTCTCGAAAGTTCCTACCGAGCTGGTCAGGCCCAGTTGAGATTGTGGGAAAACTTTCCCCGGTGGCGTACCGGATCAGATTGGCTAAGCCAAAACAGCCACCGACCTACAAATGGGTCCATTCAAACCAAATCAAGCCATACGAGGCGCCACCCCTCCCCACAGAAGGGGAAAACTCCCCATCAGCAGAAAGGGGGAACAGCCCGACACAGACATAGGATATACTACAGGGCCCATAGGAATAACTGCATGACCAATCACTTCCGCGAGCATGCACTAACCCCTAAAAGAAGTCCCCTGTCCACCTAGTAATCAAAACTCTGTTCTGTTGCAGGATGGAGCTACTGTGGGTCCTTGGCATTCTCTTCGGGCTATCAACTCCTCTCCCAACTGAGGTGGTTGAATCAGGCCCGCCCACCGGGATCATCCTCCAGGGGACGCCCGGACTGCTAATCACCCGGTGTGGTCTCTTCACCCAGAGAGTCTATGTACGACTAGACCCCTGGGATGTCTCGGCGCACTCCAGAGACACATGGGGGAACTCGACCAAGAAATGCCAGAGATCCAACAGAGACTCCTCCTCCCACAAGAACAGTCTCTGGCTCGTCAGTACACCCGTCACTGAAGCGTTAATGTCCTACGACCGTCATGACACAGCCACTAAGTTAACCTTACCTAACCAAACGGTATTTTTAACAGTTCCCCAAGGAGCTACCATTCATATCGATGACATTGTCCTCCATCATCTCGATCCCGACAGACACGATGCCGAGATTGAGATCATGGACGCATTTCGAGGCCACGACCTCACTATTGAATACCCCCTCCAACAGCAAATTCTGGCTGAGAGGACTAAACTGGTTCAGTTCAGCCTCAAACCTACTGGGCTTACCACCACGTTTTCCAACCATGTAGGGAGTTCGGCGTCTTACCAAGACCACCCTGTTAGCATGGTTGCCTTGGGCCTCCTTCTTAGTGGCTGGATCATCACCGCGATAGTAGCACATTTCATGTACAGACACATACAGAATTTTCCAACTAAACTTGACTCGATTCTGTTCGTATCACCACGTTTCACACAGCAGCCCACATCATCCCACTAGTCAGCGCCAATCCTTTTCAGGGATAGGTTAGTGACACTCAAATGACCTCTCTCACACTCTGTCCTTTCTTCTTTTTTTTTCTTTATCTCTCAACTTTCGTTTTTGGCATTATACTATAATGTGCATTATGAGGGGTACGAGCAGTCTTACCTGCTACTTGAAGTATTGTCAAAGTGTTATAAGTGTGATGTATTTTATTAGTTATGATTTATGTAAGGTTTAAATCGTAGTTAGAAAGTCTGCCCAGACGCTGCCTCAGAGTCTGCCCAGACACTATAGCCTCAGTAACCAGATGAACACTATGAACTGTTTGCCCATTCCCAGGAATGAATGATGCTATGTTGCTCTCAGAATAACTCTTGTTGTTTTTTTTGTTTATATAAACTGTTGGTCCATGGTTGCTCCAAAGAGTGGTGTTCAACCTGCTCTTCAGACCAAAAGGGGGACTGTTGGAACCTAACAGTTATGATCAAGACTATTCTGTGAGGCCTGAAGCTTCCTCTGAGGCCAAAGAGCGGCCTGTAGGGAAGTCACCAGCCTGTGACCCCTCACTCCTAACAAGTTCCTCCTTAAAAGAATTCAAAAGCAAAAAGCACAACCAACTAAAATCAAGCTAAAATAATGCAGCGGAACAGGAGTGGGAGGTTAAATGACAGTCCACGGGATCCGCTGGCGACCACCTTCTTCTCGCCTGGCTCCTCTCCTCGGACAAAGCCTGCAGAGGAGAACTTAGGGCCAGTCAAACGTCCTTTAAACTACCACAGCTTTGTACACTACACACTACAACAAACAGCTGTCTTAAAGAGACTTACGCAGAAGGGAGAAGTTTCCCCTTCTCCCACTGTAGCCGCTAGCGGTCGGTGTTTGCGTTTTCCTCGGTGTATTCTCAGGCCTCCCGGTCTCTGTGTCTGTCTGTCTGCCTGCCTGTCTGCCTGCCTGCCTGCCTGCCTGCCTGCCTGTCTGCTTCGTTCTGTCCGCCCCATTGTGCCGTTGTGGTCTCTGTGTCCTCCGTCGTGCACCCCTCTCCTGTTGCCCTTCTGCCCTTTTTATATCTAAAACAGTCAATCCACTCTCTGGTCCCCACGTGCAAATCCTTAATCATAATTAGGCTACAAGTCCGATGGCAGAAGTAAAACCAACGTTTAAAAACACACACACGACATTTCAAAATAAAAGCATGCAATAACATAAGGTAAAAACACGGCAAATAATTAAAACGCAGCAAATCCAAAGTAAAAGCATGCTTAAATAAAATCAACTTCCGCCCCGTGACATAAACTCAAACTTTGACTTTGTATGTAATCGTGCTGCCTCTAAAACTGACCTCCCATTCTGTCTGAACACAGTAATGTTTCCATGTGTTTCATTATTGTTGACTGAATCACTTCATTGCTTTTTGAGTTGTTTTTATTCTCTGGGGAACATTAAATCAGAGTCAGACTGTGAGATTATTTTAATGCTTGAAATCTGAAAGAATCCAGATCTCTGTTGTTTTAAACTGTTACCCCTCAGTCACAGACTGGTTGAACTGGGCAGCTCCCAGTATGACTGTGGGGATCTATGTATGATTTATGGAAATGTGAAACAAATCAGACTGCAACATCTTACAGGAAGTACAGATAGTAACTATTGATTGTTCATCTTTTTAACAGCACTGCAGGATGGAAACATTGGTCTCATCAATGCAGAAATCATCGAGAGTACAGGAACTGAAGGAGGAAACATCACAGTTAGATGCTCCTTCACTTTCCCTGGAAAGAGGAGAATCTTCTGTAAGGATGAATGTAAAGATGGAGACATTCTCATTGAAACAGAAGAGGACACAGCTAAGAAAGATAGATACAGCATTGAATATAAAGAAGGATATATTCCAGTATTTAAAACAATACTGTATGTGAGCATCAGAAACCTGACTCAGTCTGACTCAGGACGGTACAGATGTGGTTTATTCAGATTTTACTCATCCTCACCATCATACTGGGAGATTGAGATCCGAGTTACAGATGGTGAGTTTCTACTGAGAGTCATGTTATTAACTGTTCACTGACAGCTGCTGATGTTTCAAATAACTCAACATGTTTAGTCTAACAGTTGTATTTAGAGCTGCATATTTTCATCATTGTGAACTCTGATAAATGCTCCTTTAACAGTTGATGTGTAAAATATGTGATGAACTCAGACGGTCCCACACTGCAGCTGATTGGAATCTTGTTGCACCAAACCCATTGATGACCTTCTGCATTTAGCTGTGGGATTAAAACACATGGATGTTAGCACAGAGTTCTCTGCAGGGAGCATCTGATCATCACCACTTCTTTGGCTCTCTCTATAATCACTATCTGACTGTTTGATTGTGTTTTTAATGTTTCACAGCTCCAGCCTCTCCTCTCAGACCTTCTTCACCATCAGTCCCATCAGCCTCCACACTGATGACATCACAGAGTTTAAGCTCCACACCTTCATCAGCCTCCACACTGATGACATCACAGAGTTTAAGCTCCACACCTTCATCAGCCTCCACACTGATGACATCACAGAGTTTAAGCTCCACACCTTCATCAGCCTCCCCTGAAGCCAGCGAGCAGCCTCGACAGAAACACACAGCTCCAGGTACATTTAGTTTATGTAGCCTAATAATACTTGTTGCACCCTCCATGGTGTCCACAGCTCTTTTTTATTTATTGTCTGAGTTTTGTCTCTTTTCTTAATTCTAATAAAGCTACCATGATGAAGATGGTTGTATATTTAGAGTTGATAATCAGTTGTATGTGCAGGCTGCAAAGTGCATCTATAAAAACAGAATTTATTGTTGGTTTGGACATCAGGGCTCCTGTTGCTGATGTTGTTCTGCGAGTGTGTATGTCGGAGCCAGAAGATGTTCTTTAATTAATAGTAGTAACGTATACCATCATATTCCAGAGAAGTGTAAAACCAACGTGTTCTTCTGCTGAAACAACCACAGGGCTGGTGCTGTATGTGCGTCTCCCTCTGGTCGTCTTGGTCATCGTATTATCAGTGGCTGCTCTGATTTTCTGCAGGAAGAGGGCCAGGAAACCCAACGGTGAGACTACAGGAAACACACACACATAACAGAAGCACCTGAACATCGAAAACTCACTGAAACCCCAAAACAACACACATTACAACGTATGTTTAAGCTGTGACTAATCCTCTGAACTGCATGTTTTACAGAACCTCCTCTGGAAACTGAGTACTCTAATGTTACAGAGGTGAGTTTGAGTTCATCTGGACATCTCAGCATCATTAGTGTAAGTATCAACCAGCTGATATTAATACAAAGCCCTGTTCTCTTCCTGCAGGCCAACCGAGTGTATGAGGAGATCAGAGAGGACAGACAGAGCACATCTCCTCCTCTAGAAGTGTCTACAGTTTACACTTTCCACCGAAGCCAGTTCTCAGAAGAAAGTAAGTTAAAACTGTGGTGGGATTTTAGCTTTGGGTTCAGGAAGCAGTGTCTTTAGACTTTTATTTGACTGGGTAACAACTTCATTATACAGAAGAGGAAACATTTTTGCAGTGGGAGAATACAGATAAGGGTGTAGTCACGTTCTTTAAATGTGGTTTTAAACTAACTTTATGTTTCTGAGTAGTGTGCTGCCTTAAGAAACAGGAACCAGGTCAGTTTGTGCGTCCACTATATCTAAAGCCATAAACTTCTGTTGTTTTTAGGATGACAGTAATATAAAAACAGATGTTCTGTTCAATATTAAACAATAGATTTGGAGATAAAACCCTGTGAACAGTTATGAAGCAGCACAGCTTTGTGTTCAGGAAACAGTATCTTCAGACTTTAACTTGACTGGGTAACAACTTCATTGTACAGCAGAGGAAACATTTTCGCAGTGTCAGAATACAGAGAAGATTGTAGTCACGTTCTTTAAATGTGGTTTTAAACTAACTTTATGTTTCTGAGTAGCGTGCTGCCTTCTTAAGAAACAGGAACCAGGTCAGTTTGAGATAACTTCTGGGGCCACAAACTTGTGAGGAGGAAGTCCTCACACTGAAGGTGTGAACAGAGACAAATACAGATATATTCAGTTCAATATATAAAAAAAAAAAATAGATTTGGAGATAAAAACCTGTGAATGATTTACATGAAGCAGTAGTGAGTTAACGTAAAAAAAAGCGTAAGAGCTGAACTTTTCTTTGTTTCCTTGCAGACTGAAGAGGACTCGAGGAAACTAACTACTAGGAGGTGGATTTTGTTTTGCTCCTCTAAGTGTAAAGAGTGTTCGAGGTTTAAAGGGAATGGAAATAACTCTGGTGAATGAATCAGAACAAAACCAGTAATCTATATATATATTTTAAGAAAATGAACTCAGCATGAATAAAACATTGGCTGTTTAAACAGTATAGGGTCTTCATCTTTTAAAAAATACTTTTTATAAATATACATATACACCGGAGCCTGGCTGAACACACTCACTCATCCCAGACGGCAGATAGCAGCTAAGAGGGTAGGTGAATTTAAACAATGGCTAAGTTGCTAAATGTATCTTGTTGTCATGTAACCCCCGCCCCCGTTCCCCCCCCATTTTTTTTTTAAAAAAAAAAAAACCCCCCCCCCCCCCCCCCCCCAAAACTTTTTTTCCGGGGCGCCCCTTGCCGCCCCCCCCCCCCTGCTTTTCCCCCCCCCCCCCCCCCCTTTTTTTCTCTCCCGCCGCAGTACTCATATACGTATTGCAATCAAGATTAACTTGGCCAGAGTTCTTCTTTAAGTAAAGGATCTGAATACTTCTTCTACCACTGTTCACCACTAGGCTGCGCTGTGTTTTGGTGCTGGTCTCAGGCAGTTTGGATGAATTTTCATCACGTGGCTGTACGTGACAGAAAACAAACATGGCTGCCTACACCTAGCTGAAAAGCTGTGAAATGTTATGCATTTTACAGCTCCTTGACCATGCATACGTGGGTCAGTTCAACTTTGCAGCAGAAGGGAACCAGTTTCTTATTGATGGACTGTGTTTCATCACCTCTTGTCTCAGTCTAACAACATGTTGGTTTCTGGTCAAACAGGATGTTCAGAGTTGGTATGAGTCTCTTTAAAATGGAGTTCTTTAAAAGTTATCTACTCAAATTAGCCTGACAATCTGCAGTCAACTCTTGATCTCCTGTACTTGTAGTTTTAGAGTAGATTTATATTGTTTAGACTGTTTAGTAGTTATATAATAGTGTTCACCTTTTTAGAGCGGTAGAGAGAAAATAATGATTTTAAATGATTTTATTTGAACCAGCTCCAAAAGAAGAAGTGCAGAAGTAAACATGCACACCAAAACCACACACACACACACACACACACACACACACACACACACACACACACACACACACACACACACACCCCACACACACACACACACACACCCTCACACACACACTCACACTCACACACACACTCACACACAATAATATAATATATTAAACAAAATACTTGTTTCATAGGTTCACATTTTGTCTTAATAAAACATGTTTAAATGTTGCTTTTGTTCCTGTTTGTTATGATTGTTTGATATTTGAGGGTTATTTTAGAGCTGAGGATGGATGTTGAGCTAAACATGCAAAACCTCATTTCACAAGAGAGCCAATCAGCAACGTCATGCTCATATGAGAAGTGCTGAAGTAGAAGAAATAACTAAAATGCACTTAAATAAATATGTACTAAAATATAAAATAAAATGTTTCATAGGTTTACATTTTGTCTAAATAACATTTTTAACGTTTTGTTCAGCTATTTTAGGGACTGTAAACAAATTATTTTGGTGGGAGGGAGGCTGAATCTTATATTCCTAAAAAGCCCTTTGCAGCCTTTTCAGTATTTTCTTTGGACCCTCCTGTTGACTGAGGAAGAAGGTTCATTACCCTCTCAACATTTTATAAAAACAATATATTTAAGGCAAACATTAAAAAACAGTAAAATTGCAGCTACTCTCTATTTTTGGATAAAGAGATGCTAAATGGTTTGGCAAGTTACCTTGGCGACGACTCTGTTGTATCTATATATATTGAGGTGCTCATGTCCATCAGCACCTTAATATATTTTAGCCAGAATAAATGAGAAAAATATAATAATGGGATGAGTAAAAGATAACACACCCTCCCCTGCTCTCCTAAATAATATAGACTACACTCCCCAAGCAGAAATGAACATATACCCCTCCCTGTTTCCTGACCCCTGTCCCCCATGATTATTATGGGACAGTCTGGTTTTATGTATTGGTGTGTTGAAGAAAGTTTTCCACTCTAGTGTAGTCTGGTTGGAGACATATTTAAACCTCTGCCTACAACTCCAGTTTGTTCACTAATTCCAATATGTCTGGTGGTGATGGGAACATTGACGGTTCTCACCCCGGTACAGTTAAGTTGTGGTGTTGAAAATCAAATGACAAAAGATAAAACAAAAAGGTGCGTTTCTTTGAACTCTGTAGCTCCATCTGCCCCGAGTGGAGCTGCTATCTGACTACAGCTGCAGATAGTTGGGAAGAAAATCTATCTTTTGAAAAGTTATGATCAATCAAAATCAAAGATTTTCTTTTCATTAACATAACTCTCACTCAATAATGTTTATGCTTATCATCATATGTATCATTCGTACCGGTTTGACAGTTTGTGTTGATTTGTTCCAAACAAACAAACATTCTGTCCTTCTGACTGTGTTTGGATGTGTTTTGAGGCAGATTCATAAAGCCCAGGATAAACTCAAACTTTGACTTTGTATGTAATCGTGCTGCCTCTAAAACTGACCTCCCATTCTGTCTGAACACAGTAATGTTTCCATGTGTTTCATTATTGTTGACTGAATCACTGATGATTTTATTACCAACCATTACGGGGCTTAGCCCGGACCCATTTAAAGGAACACGCCGACTTATTGGGACTTATTCACTTATTCACCGTATCCCCCAGAGTTAGATAAGTCCATACATACCCTTCTCATCTCCGTGCGTGTCGTAACTCTGTCTGACGCACCCACCGCTAGCCTAGCTTAGCACAGATCCTGGAGGTAACCGGCTCCATCTAGCCTACTGCTCCTAATAAGTGACAAAATAATGCCAACATTTTCCTATTTACATGTAGTGATTTGTATAGTCACAGCGTGTACAAATAACAAGGTCACATGAGACACAGCCATCTTCTAACCGTATATAAACTGGGAACTATATTCTCAGAAGGCGAAGCACTGCTACTTCTGCTACCTGGGCGGAGTGATTTGCTCGCAGCACCTGAGAAGCCCCGTGGTGAGGAGCAGAGAGAAACAACGGTGCTTTTCAGGTGTTGCGCTAATCACTCCGCCCAAGTAGCAGTGCTACTAGCAGTGAGCATTAAAGATTTCATTTCCTGCATTCAGGTGAATTTTTATGCATCTATTTCTACCTTTTTCTGAATCAATTTATGCTGGAAATATTTTTGTGTAAAGGGAAACATAGGGGACAATTCAAAATATAAAACCATAATGGAATATTTTGCAGTAAGGCTCTAAGGCTTTCTGTATTGCTTTCAACTATTTATTCTCCTTTGGATCGTCTTTTCTAATTATATCTGAGTCAGCACACATGTAGCCTAGGCAACATTTACTCTTCCTTCCTCTTTTGCATCTTTTGTTTGGAAAGTAACCTCCTTAAATGTGCATATGACAATTATTCACCTCAATGATACATTCATTAATTTTAATGAATTAATAAACCCTTGGACTGTAATATTTCAGATGTATTTGAGCAAGATTTCTGCTCATGTTCAAAACTTTGTGCACATTAAAAATATCACATCTGTGTTCTCTGAGATTTGGAGGAATCGTGATATTTTGAGAAAAATAAAGTGATAATAGGCTATTACAAGAATACAGTCACTATATTTCAGAAAATAATCCACCTGCACCATAGTCTGCTGTGCATTACGTGATTGCTCTGCTGGTACGGTAGATCTCAGACCTCCTGACAGACTCAGAGCCCCGTTTGGGTCTCTGGTCTCTGAATGAGACAAAGTTTAGGGAAGTTTTTGTACGCTGCTCTACATCGGAGGTGGAAAACAGAAACTACGGCAAAAATACACGGAGCACAAACGTGACACATCTGACGCAGCATGTCCACATCAGAGCGCGTCCATTTATAAAACCTGAAGCTGCACAGACTACGGAAGGCCCGCTGCTCATCTCTAGTTTTACAGAGAGAGTGGACACTAAAGCGACGAACAGGTCTGCTTCAGAGCTCCGTGTGTTTGAGTCTGAACCATAGACTGGAGACGTCACGTCACGGGAACTTCAAACTAAATCATTAGTATTGCACTCCTAAACTTTGTGTTGATGGCACCAATATATTAGACTAATTTGGCTATGATTCCTCCGAAAATTACACCTTTCACAACTTCCCTCACTTACAGACGGTTGCTAGGTGATAGCGACAAATACATCATGCTGGTCAGACCCCCAACGTTTTATTCGCCTCGGAAAAATAAACTGGACAAAGTTACAGTTCCATAATGAGTTCTACAAAAACAAAAAAAAGAACTGTAAGTGCCTTGGAAAAGACTTGTTTTCTTAATTTGCATTAGCCATTCTGGGGCTAATACTTATTTTTGTGAAAAAAAAAGAGAGAGAGAGGGCAAGAGATCCGATTATTATTATTATTATTATTATTTTTATTATTATTATTATTATTATTTGTATTTAACCACTTTCATTGTATCCACCAATTGTCAACCCTACGAACCCTCGACATCAAGGTAGGTCAAAAATGTATATCAGATTTTCTATCTTGTCTTCACTATCCTGGATTCAGACCCGTCTCAGGGGGGGTTTGAGGCCCTGTGCCAGCTTAACAGCGAGGCCCTGCTCATTGACATACTGTACACCGTGATGCATGCGCAAGTAGAATGTAAACCTGCACAGGGACTGCTGTTATTTAGACAGCTATATAGTCATATCGTGTGTGTGTGTGTGTGTGTGTGTGTTTCCGTATTCTAGTGTGCCTTGCTGTGTGTGCATGTGTTTGTGGACGTACCTCTGTCCATGGTGCTGAAAAATATGCCAAAAATATACTCTCCTCACTTTCAACTGCTTTTATTTTTAGTCAACTTAACATGCGTAAAACTTTGTATGAACATAAAAAAATTCAACTACTAAGAACTAAAATGAACAACGTTTCACAGACATGTGACTAACAGAAATGGAAAAACGTGTCCCTGAACAAAGGATGGTCAAAATCAAAAGTTGCAGAACGTTACAGGGAAGACCTCCTCCTCCCTCATGTGGTCCCCTTCCTGCAGGCTCATCCTGACATGACCCCCCAGCATGATAACGCCACCAGCCATACCGCTCGTTCTGTGCACAATTTCCTGCAAGACAGGAATGTTAGTGTTCTGCCGTGGCCAGCGAAGAGCCCGGACCTCAATCCCAGCACGTCTGTTTCATCCTTTGTTCAGGGACACATTTTCCCATTTCTGTTAGTCACATGTCTGTGAAACGTTGTTCAGTTTAGTTCTTAGTAGTTGAATTTTTTTATGTTCATACAAAGTTTTACACATGTTAAGTTGGCTGAAAATAAAAGCAGTTGAAAGTGAGAGGATGTTTCTTTTTTTGCTGAGTGTAGATAGGATGAAAGGCATTGCCACAGAGATAGTTGTATTTTTATTTTGATGTTAAGAGAGATAGCAGACTATTTAGCTGTCAGAATAATAGGCCGTCTGACCTACAGCATGGCAGCTCAGCTGCATGTCACGTTATATTCTTTCTATAGCTTTATAAAGACTCTGACTTACCATGCTGGATGAAGTGAAAGGCACTTTCCTTGCCTTCTTGCCCGCAAACTCAGCAATAAAGTCTTTGTAGTCCAGTGTTTGTGAAATCAGTGACAAAAGAAAGAAAGAAAAAAAAAAGCATGATTGCAAACTAGGCAGGCGAGCCCAACCAGAGGTGCGAGGCCCCCAGAGGCGCTCACTTAATTCTCCACTTTACTTTGAAAAGCCTTTATACTGTAATCCACTAGTGAAAATAAGTGAATTAATGAGATGAAATAATATAATATGTGAATGAGATAGTTGAGAGCTGTTCTTCTAGTCCAACCACCTGTGTGTTTTTGGTCAGTGGCTCCCCCAGGTGGTGATGCAGCAGTACTCACAGACATCAGCACTCAATTACATCCTGATAGATCATAAACCTCAAGTCAGACTGAAAGTCATTTCTCCTGGAAATCAGTATTCATATCTTTGGTGTTTTGACATTTGAACTTATTTGGTCAAAACTGTTGTCAAAAAGAAAAAGAAAAAAAGTTTAATTTAGAGCTATAGTGCGTAATTTCTCTCTACCACATGAGGAATTCTAAAAGCTGAGTCATGCTTCAGCACGGTCGGGGCGCTGCGTGCATGGTCAGCGCGAACCGTTTGGTCTTTCATACTGATTGCAGTGAAAGCGTCTCAAATAACAGACTTATTCTCTCCTGTAGCCAATCATGCGACTGCGTCCGCATTGTTACAAAATGTTGGAGGTGCGTGGCTTGGCGATCAGACCCTCCACAGACCCTCACAGTCGCCCAGGCCGCGTTTGCGTCATATCGCCGTCCGGTCTTCACCGATCGCGCTGAACGCAAGAAGCATCAAACAGCTTTAAGTAATGACAACAACACTGTCGGTGCGCGCACATGATACAAGCCTTCCGTGATCAGGCACCCCCCACCCTTCCTCCACACAGTTGCTAGTAGCCAAGGAGATACGGAGTATTACAAAAACATGATGGACTCTTCAGAAGAGGTCATTATCTACACTCAAGTTTCTGCAGGAAAGTCACCAGACAACACAATCTTCTGAACATAGTCATACTGAGAAATCCAGAGAGAGTTGTGTGGAGCTGATGGTCTTAATTAGCTTTGTAGCAACTCATTTGGCAATGGCTTGAATGTAACGGACGTTCATCACAGTAATATCAAAAAGTTATGCACTACAGCTTTAAGGCTGCAAGTTAATGATTATTTTTATTATTGATATTGAATTTGATATTTATTTTCTTGATTAATTGCTTAATTGTTTTGTCTTTAAAATGTCAGAAAATAATTAAAGGTGTTTGTTATAATTTCCCACAGCCCAACATAATGCCTTCAGATGTCTTGTTTTGTCTAACCAACAGTCCAAAATCTCCACATATTCAGTTTAATCTCAGTTATGACAAACACAACCATAAAATCCTCCCGTTAGAGAAGCTGGAACCAGCAAACAGTTTGCATTTATACTTAAAAAATGGCAGAAAACATCAGTGGAATATCAAAGTAGTTGACTGAGATGAAAATACAAATTTCAGTTCATCTAAAAAAGGTGAAATGAAGTGCAATAAAAACCATATAGGAAACCATATAACAACATAAAGAGAGTAAATGACAATAATCAGACACCACGATGTAAACAAAAATTCTTAAAGCAGATGCCAAGGAATCTAAATAAGATGAAGAAATCAGACATGTCACAATAAAAACTAAAGAGGAAATAAGAGATAACAGTGCAGACAATGTATTGTTGTTAAGATGACTCTATAAAACAGACTGAATACTAAATACAGTTCCAAAATCTACTGCTATCATCTCAAAACTTTATTAGAATCTTCAGTACTCCTTATTGAGGTCTATTTTATTGGTTAGTGTTTTCAGATGAAATGTGGGAAGAAATGACTGAACCATTTCTACAGACTGGAAGAACTTTGAATAGTTCATCCTCTTGTTATGCTTTACAGTATGAATATGTTACATGAATTATATTTTTCTTGAGTACAAAACAAGTTTTAAAGAAAAAGACGTAAAACATCAGCCTGTGCTATGTGACTTTTCCCTTATTCTACTGCATTCTACCGCATCTACATCATCACTGTCTTATTCTGTTCAGAAAATACAAAAACTCATGTTAGATCAACTATTTTGCTTTTCTGTATTTCCTGTCATATCTATAATGTCATAATGTTGGATTTTAAAGAACATGACCGTGAGCTAAAACGTTTTCAGATTTACAACTGTTTTGAACGCTCCAGTTTCAACAGTTTTTTTTACTCTCAGTTAAAGGGAAACTACCGTTTTTCAACCTGGAAAAAAAATCTTTGAATTTGTTCCAGTATTGAGCGATTTATTGCAATTATTTTGGTACCGACAGGTTCAGATTGTTACTAAAAGTGTCTGACAACATTATCAATCTCAGGACGGGACTTTTTGTCAGAAGACAGCGTTGTGGAGAGTGGAACGTGAGGCGTCATTTAAATATTGAACCATTACATTGGAAATATGTTAGATAACAGGAGTCTATCATTTCTGTAGCCTTCTCTGAAACAACATACTCCCTGAATTCCCTTTTTCTCGTCTCACGTTCCACTTTCCACACCGTTGTCTTCAGACAAAAAGTCCCGTCCTGAGATGGATAATGTTGTCAGACACTTTTAGTAACAATCTGAGCCTGTCGGTACCAAAATAAATCACTTTTAGTGGACAAAAAAACAAGGCTCCACAATTGCCCCATTAGGTTACATTGCAGCTCGGTGCACGCCGCCTGTCATTGCGATCAAAGATTGCAAATTCAAAGATTTTTTGACACATCAGTCTATTAGACACAAATGCAGGAGGAAACAGGGCCCAGGTTGAAAAAAACTGTAGTTACCCTTTAAGTGTTATGCAACTCTAAGCCAGCCTTCTATAATTGGTCATCTGCTCCAGGTAGGCAGGTGTGTTTCTTTACTTGAAAAAAAGACAAAATGGCAAAAATTATTTAGAAAGATGGAGATTTTTTTTTAGTGTAGACAGAAATATCTAACTATAAATAGAGGAATCTCTGTGTGTTTTAGCAGTGTAGACAGAAATATGACATTAATGCATCTTTAAATGCCAACCACGAACCACAAACACTCAAAGAAGGGAGGAGAGTAGAGGGGGGGTGTGATGTGTTTGGAGGAGGGACTCCATCATTTAGAGAAGTGAACAGTTCCTGGTTTACCAGTGAAGAAGAAAGAGAGGCAGCGTTAAACCATCAGATCCTCCAACATGAACGTCTGTCAGTCTCTGATCTGCTTCTTCTTCCTCAGTGAGTAAACTCAGCTTCTAGTTCTATCATTCTGTCTCTTTTACTCTGAAATTGTTCTTTATTTTATTCATTTACAGTCGCTCGGTTCAACTTTGCAGCAGAAGGGAAGCAGTTTCTCACGAGTAAACTCTGTTATAACAAATCTTGTTTTAGTCTAACATTGGTTGGTTTCTGTGGTTAAACAGGATGTGATGAGTGGTGATAGTCACACTTAGTTCTTTTACTCTGAATAATAGTAGAAATACACAGAAACTTGATACTGCATTTACATTTTTACCAAGTATTATAATCAAAATGTACTTTACGTACCAAAAGTGAAAGTTCTCACTATGCAGATTATAATATTAAAATTATTGATTCATCCGTGTGTTTATCACTTTAATATCACAGCTGGGAAAGGTGGAGCTCATTTTAAATACTTTACATACTGCTGGGTTTTAGTTAACTTTTTATTTATTATTAATCTAATTCACTTTTGACCTGTGCCTGTTGTTGTGCTGTACTTGTTTTCTAAGCAGTTATTAATGTTGTATTCTAACTGTAACAGAGGAAATAGTTCTGCTGCTTCCCCCTGACTACAGTTTGTTGTAGCTTCACATCACAGGAAACTCCAGATCTAAACCTATAGAGGTTCACAGAGAGAAAGGAAGAGAGGAAAGAGGAAGGAAGGTGATCAACTCACCAGTACAGGCTCTGACTTTATCTTTTCTTTTAATAATGAGATGAGATGCCACTCATTGATTTTCTGTGAGGCTCAACAAACTTGTAACCCATCCCAACACTTTGGTTTTAAAATAAATTGATCACAAAAAAGGAAACTACCTAATAAACTACTTCCTTTTAAATGCCATCTTACAGAGGAGAAACACAGAGAAACCTGGAAGGCACAGCTCAACAGTCTAACAGCATTTTCTAAACTGTAGTTTATGAATACATCTTGTTTTTAATTCCTTTTTTATTTTGACATTTCATGTGGACATTTTATTCTATTCTAATGTTTCCATGTGTTTCATTATTGTTGACTGAATCACTTCATTACCTTTTGAGTTGTTTTTATTCTCTGGGGAACATTAAATCAGAGTCAGACTGTGAGATTATTTTAATGCTTGAAATCTGAAAGAATCCAGATCTCTGTTGTTTTAAACTGTTACCCCTCAGTCACAGACTGGTTGAACTGGGCAGCTCCCAGTATGACTGTGGGGATCTATGTATGATTTATGGAAATGTGAAACAAATCAGACTGCAACATCTTACAGGAAGTACAGATAGTAACTATTGATTGTTCATCTTTTTAACAGCACTGCAGGATGGAAACATTGGTCTCATCAATGCAGAAATCATCGAGAGTACAGGAACTGAAGGAGGAAACATCACAGTTAGATGCTCTTTCACTTTCTCTGGATATAGGAGGATCTTCTGTAAGGACGAATGTAAAGATGGAGACATTCTCATTGACACAGAAGCGTACACAGCTCAGAGAGGCAGATACAGCATTACATATGAAAAGATTTCATTTTTTTAAGATAATTCTGTATGTGAGCATCAGAAACCTGACTCAGTCTGACTCAGGACAGTACAGATGTGGTTTGGTCAGATATTTCTCATTCTCACCATCATACCGGGAGATTGAGATCCGAGTTACAGATGGTGAGTTTCTACTGAGAGTCATGTTATTAACTGTTCACTGACAGCTGCTGATGTTTCAAATAACTCAACATGTTTAGTCTAACAGTTGTATTTAGAGCTGCATATTTTCATCATTGTGAACTCTGATAAATGCTCCTTTAACAGTTGATGTGTAAAATATGTGATGAACTCAGACGGTCCCACACTGCAGCTGATTGGAATCTTGTTGCACCAAACCCATTGATGACCTTCTGCATTTAGCTGTGGGATTAAAACACATGGATGTTAGCACAGAGTTCTCTGCAGGGAGCATCTGATCATCACCACTTCTTTGGATCTCTACAATCACTATCTGACTGTTTGATTGTGTTTTTAATGTTTCACAGCTCCAACCTCTCCTCTCAGACCTTCTTCACCATCAGTCCCATCAGCCTCTACACTGATGACATCACAGCGTTTAAGCTCCACACCTTCATCAGCCTCCCCTGAAGCCAGTGAGCAGCCTCAACAGAAACAAACAAGAGCTCTGCTGTATGTGGCTCTGACTCTGGTTCTCTTCTTCATCATGTTATCAGTAGCTTTGCTGATTTTCTGCAGGATGAGGGCCAGGAAACCCAAAGGTGAGACTACAGGAAACACACACACACACACACACACACACACACACACACACACACACACACACACACACACACACACACACACACACACACACACACACACACACACACACACTATATCAGTGAAGAAGTCATATCACAACCATTAACACACTAAAGAGACAAACAAATTTGAAAAAAGCAGCTCGTAGGGCTCTCCAGGCATTGTGGATGTTCATATTGCGCAACTGTGTCCTGGGCGACTGTTCACGGAGGGTCTTTGTTAACAACGTGGACGGGGTCTCCTAGACTGCTTTGCAATGATTGGCTAACTCACACTGTGACTTCATTTTCTGCTCAGGATGCATACAGGCTAGTTGTTTGCTGCTATATTAATGTTTTAAATCTTATTTATACAACCTTTAAGATCTGCCCAGAAAATTTAGAAAGCTCTTTTTTTATATGAAGTCACAAAAGGTTTTTTAAAGTCATCTCTTTTTTCTAATCCTCCGAACTGCATGTTTTTCAGAACCTCCTCTGGAAACTGAGTACTCTAATGTCACAAAGGTGAGTTTGGGTTCATCTGGACATCTCAGCATCATTAGTGTTTGAGAAACCAGCTGATATTAATACAAAGCCCTGTTCTCTTCCTGCAGGCCAACCGAGTGTATGAGGAGATCAGAGAGGACAGACAGAGCACATCTCCTCCTGTAGAAGTGTCTACAGTTTACACTTACGCCAAATACACCAAACCAGATGGAGTGGAATCCACAGAGGAGTACAGCTTAGTCACTGCACCCACTTCTCAGAAGAAAGTAAGTCAAAAGTCTGGTAGGGTTTTAGGTTTTAGTAAACCCCTTCAGGCTGCAGCTGATAGGTAGTAGTTTTTATTTACACAGCTGTTTCTCTATCCCTAACACCTACCTATCTTTGGTGATCATGAGACATGTAATAATGTTCATTTGCCTTTTTATGTTTGGATGCAGGCTTTGAGATGTGGCAATAGAGAGAAGATTGTGGACAAAAATAGGGTTTTAAATGAGCTTAATGTTTTCAAAATTAAAATGAAATCCAGTTATTTACTCTGAGAATTTTAAGATGAATCAATATAGTTGGAGGAGGACTTCCATCTATCTATTTTGTTCATCAAGAGAGAAAAGCAACCTATTGAGGAACAGGAACCAGGCCAGTTTGTGATCATACTGTACTGTATCTAAAGCCATTGAGGAGGAGGAAGTGTGAACAGAGAGAGAGGGAGGAAAAGGTGTGACTGATACAGATATTCATGTTAAACAATAGATTCAGAGATAAAACCCTGTGAACAGTTTACATGAAGCAGCTCACGCTGAAATGATGCTCTTGTGAAGAAACAGGCGAGTAAAGTCAGGTGATAAAGTTTGAGCTTTGTGTTTTCTTGCAGACTGAAGACGACTGGAGTGACCTCACCTACTCTGAGCTGGATCTTCCCAACGGTACAGCTGCCTCGCTGCACAGCGCCCCCTCTGGTGACCCAGATAACGTGGTCTACTCTGTTCCTCGGGTAGAAGCCAGCTCGGCCGGCAGCCACGCCCAAGACGCTTCCCCTCCTCTGTACTCTACTGTTACTTTATATCAGCTGTAGCTTCAACGCTGTCAGCGCCACATTTACTCCCTCAGGAGCCAACAGGGGACACAACACATTCTCACACCCAACTCCAAACGTACTTATTTTACGAGTTCGGAATGAGAACGGGTTGACCGTCCTTACGCAGCAATTTCCCCTTACATACCACTCGCTAAATCTCATCCAACTGCGGCTCTCCCCAGTACGTTACACAAATACGCCGAAGGGTGCCTTTTTCGTCGCATCAGACGCTGAAGGACACTGCCCAAACGTACTTATTTTACGAGTTCGGAATGAGAACGGGTTGGGGGACACAAAGTGCTTTGAATGAGTCAAATTCACTCAAAGAAATCTGTGTTTATCGTTATTGGGGGAAACTATGTCAGTTACAGCTCACATTATGTTTTTTTTCTTTTTAAGATGAATTGTTTTTTATTAGCTCTATGTGTTCATTGCTTTTGCACAAATGTATATGTTCTTATAGCAGTTATATACTAAATTATTATATACTGTATTTATTCTATACTTTTCAAACTGTAGTCGATGTGTTTAGGTGCTGAATCCAGTCATCATGAGAACAATGGCCTGTACAATTTAAAGTTCCTGATCTTCTGATACCAAATAGTCAATGGTAATTTACATATTTATTATACAATAATTAAGATAATCTAATCTCTCACAAGAAGCACCTAGCCACCTGTAAGGTCACCCACCTGTCACTCAACGCAGCCACACCCTAATTATGCAGAACTTTGAAGCTGGGGTAGGCAGTAAACATTCCATATATCCATTCCAATATTCCAATCACCTTTCAGCATATTGTAATTCAAGTGCTCTGACAAAAAATTTGACTTCTGCACCTCCTCTAAAAATCTAGCCTGTGACGGGAGATTTTGGTCAATCACATCATCAGTCATTTCAGAGAGAGAGAGAGAGAGTAGGCTCGTTCGAGATGAACTGCGCCTCGCCTGTAAAGTGGAAGAGAGCAGGCGGCAGCAGCCGGGGGCGGTGACAAAAATCTGCTCTTAAGTCGGACAGTTTCAAGCCGTTTCCTGCAGCGTTCAGGCTGGACAGGAAGTGACAGAAACACTATTATCCGATTCCGATTTAATAAAATGTTATCAGACCCATAAATCTGCTTGTACACAGTCTCCAGTTGTTTTTATTAGGACAGAGTAGCTGTCAAAATGCTCTACATGCGATCTGTTGCTGATTTTAATTAACAACACACTGTAGATGATCCGCAATCTGAACAGATTTAGTCTCTCTGACTTCTTAACATAACTATCAGCTTCACAACATGTGTTCTGTACAGAATAAGCCTTTAAATCAGAAAAATGGCAGTTAAAATCCCTCCGATTCAAAATCAATACAAAGTTTATATATCGATTCTGAACCAATCAGCTGTTAGATCAGCTGAGAGGCCGGCGTTTCCCAGCATGCCCTGGGTCCGCCTGGCTCTTGCAGTCGGTGGAGAGCAACTGCGGCGCCTGGCTCTAAAAACTGCGGCCGTCTTGGTCTCGTGAGATTATCGTTGCCCACGTGTGCATGACGTCGGAGCAAGTCGGGATTAAGTCGGACACAAATCTAACCGGCATGCATTGGGCGCCGATCGCCGGTGATCGATTCTGCGCATACCTGGCTCATGTCGAACGAGCCTAGTTCCTATTGGCTGTTCTGTTGCATGCATTGCCCGACCAACAGAGAGAGGAGAGGGGAGAGAGAGAGCTGCAGGAAGAGGTCTCACTAGCAGCTGATAACGCTACTCTAGCTAACTCTCCCAATGTTCGACCCAGGTGAAAAAAGCTTCTCGGGGGGGCGTTTGGCTCGAGGTCATGGTGCAAAGGACCATAGGGTGAATTACTCTGAACCATCACTTTAAGCTCTCATATCATTTAAAGAGTTATGAAAGAACCCCCACCCACCCCTGTACAGTTGTCATGAAGGGTAAGCTTAGCTTTAGAGACCAAAACTGTCTTTAGTACCGGGCTGTAGACATGTTTATTTCTGCTGTAAAGGTGAAGGTAAACATTTGAACATGGGGCTTGTTTTTGGAGCCAGCCTCCACGTTGGCGTCATGTCTCAGCCCCCCCAGGTTTCTGCTTGGTAAACACTGAAGGGGCCGCTGATTTCTTCATCTCACCGTTACCTGAAATAACAACATGCATTTTTAATGCAGGTCTGTTTTCAGTCTGAACGCTCGCTAAGGCTTCAACACTTGAATTATGAGAGGACATTTAGGGATTACACTGTACCAATTGTTACTGCAGAGTTTCTATAGACACAAAGCTGTAACAACTTTTAAGATTATAATAAATCATATTCTTCATGTTTCATAAAGTATCAGTTTTCTACAGGAAAATAAAAATAGAAAAAAGGACTTTTTAAATTGAAACACAATGCCTAAACGGATTTTTTTTTAAAGTTGATCATTTGAAACGGATTAAACTGATAGATTAAAAAAAAAGAATAAACATAAAAGACTCAATATAAGACTAAAAAATGTGTTAACAAGGTAGAGATTTTATAGTCATACATTGATTTTACAAAAATATGACTTCCCACTTAAAGACACAACCAAGTCTAGTTTTAATGTTAAATCAGACATAAACCCGCAGATTAAAGAAAAGACTTAATAAAGAATAAAGAGTGGAGGAGAGTAGAGGGGGGTGTGATGTGTTTGGAGGAGGGACTCCATCATTTAGAGAAGTGAACAGTTCCTGGTTTACCAGTGAAGAAGAAAGAGAGGCAGCGTTAAACCATCAGATCCTCCAACATGAACGTCTGTCAGTCTCTGATCTGCTTCTTCTTCCTCAGTGAGTAAACTCAGCTTCTACTCTCTCTTAATTATGTCGTTTTTATTTATTTCTTTATTTACATTTTCTCTTTAAAATGTAGTTCTTTAAAAGTTATCTACTCAAATTAGCCTGACAATCTGCAGTCAACTCTTGATCTCCTGTACTTGTAGTTTTAGAGTAGATTTATATTGTTTAGACTGTTTAGTAGTTATATAATAGTGTTCACCTTTTTAGAGCGGTAGAGAGAAAATAATGATTTTAAATGATTTTATGTGAACCAGCTCCAAAAGAAGAAGTGCAGCAGTAAACATGCACACCAACACCTCTCACACACACACACACACACACACACACACACACACACACACACACACACACACACACACACACACACACACACACAGAACGCATACGCACACAAACACACGCACGCACACAGAAACACACCCCACACACACACACACACACAACACCCACACACACACACACACACACACACACACACACACACGTAATATGATATTGCAGTTTTTTACAATGACTTTGCTACTAATTTCAGAACCTTGATGTAATTTTTCAAAACTCTAGACACAAAACTCAAAACGGTTATCACTTGTAACACAGACTGCCCAATGTTCAAAACATTGCATTGTGCATTCATATCTTTAAAGAAATCTTGCACTTGCACAATCATTGGTTCAAAAAACTAATTTATTGTGAAATACCATTGAAACGTTACTTTAGATCACCCACACACAAGCTACCCATAGTTTCACTGGGTCATCGTTCGTACAATCATTAAATGTTGTAGTACAAAATAGGTGATACATGTTTCATTATGGTACTACAAGTAAATACATCCCTGTTAAAGTACTGCAGTAGTAGAGAGAATACTACAGATCAATGTGGTAGAAATATATATATATATATATATATATATATATATATATATATATATATATATATATATATATATATATACAGTGCCTTGCGAAAGTATTCGGCCCCCTTGAACGTTTCGACCTTTTGCCACATTTCAGGCCTCAAACATAAAGATATAAAACTGTAATTTTTTGTGAAGAATCAACAACAAGTGGGTCCCAATTATGAAGTGGAACGAAATTCATTGGCTATTTCAAACTTTTTTAACAAATAAAAAACTGAAAAAGTGGGCGTGCAAAATTATTCAGCCCCTTTACTTTCAGTGCAGCAAACTCTCTCCAGAAGTTCAGTGAGGATCTCTGAATGATCCAATGTTGACCTAAATGACTAATGATGATAAATAGAATCCAGCTGTGTGTAATCAAGTCTCCGTATAAATGCACCTGCTCTGTGATAGTCTCAGAGGTCCGTGTAAAGCGCAGAGAGCATCATGAAGAACAAGGAACACACCAGGCAGGTCCGAGATACTGTTGTGGAGAAGTTTAAAGCTGGATTTGGATACAAAAAGATTTCCCAAGCTTTAAACATCCCAAGGAGCACTGTGCAAGCGATAATATTGAAATGGAAGGAGTATCAGACCACTACAAATCTACGGAGGGCCGCCGTCCCTCTAAACTTTCAGCTCATACAAGGAGAAGACTGATCAGAGATGCAGCCAAGAGGCCCATGATCACTCTGGATGAACTGCAGAGATCTACAGCTGAGGTGGGAGACTCTGTCCATAGGACAACAATCAGTCGTATACTGCACAAATCTGGCCTTTATGGAAGAGTGGCAAGAAGAAAGCCATTTCTTAAAGATATCCATAAAAAGTGTCGTTTAAAGTTTGCCAAAAGCCACCTGGGAGACACACCAAACATGTGGAAGAAGGTGCTGTGGTCAGATGAAACCAAAATCGAACTTTTTGGCAACAATGCAAAACGTTATGTTTGGCGTAAAAGCAACACAGCTCATCACCCTGAACACACCATCCCCACTGTCAAACATGGTGGTGGCAGCATCATGGTTTGGGCCTGCTTTTCTTCAGCAGGGACAGGGAAGATGGTTAAAATTGATGGGAAGATGGATGGAGCCAAATACAGGACCATTCTGGAAGAAAACCTGATGGAGTCTGCAAAAGACCTGAGACTGGGACGGAGATTTGTCTTCCAACAAGACAATGATCCAATACATAAAGCAAAATCTACAATGGAATGGTTCACAAATAAACATATCCAGGTGTTAGAATGGCCAAGTCAAAGTCCAGACCTGAATCCAATCGAGAATCTGTGGAAAGAACTGAAAACTGCTGTTCACAAACGCTCTCCATCCAACCTCACTGAGCTCGAGCTGTTTTGCAAGGAGGAATGGGCAAAAATGTCAGTCTCTCGATGTGCAAAACTGATAGAGACATACCCCAAGCGACTTACAGCTGTAGTAATCGCGCAAAAGGTGGCGCTACAAAGTATTAACTTAAGGGGGCTGAATAATTTTGCACGCCCAATATTTCAGTTTTTTATTTGTTTAAAAGGTTTGAAATATCCAATAAATTTCGTTCCACTTCATGATTGTGTCCCACTTGTTGTTGATTCTTCACAAAAAATTACAGTTTTATATCTTTATGTTTGAGGCCTGAAATGTGGCAAAAGGTCGAAAAGTTCAAGGGGGCCGAATACTTTCGCAAGGCACTGTATATATACTACCGGTCAAAAGTTTCAGAACACCCCAATTTTTCCAGGTTTTTATTGAAATTCATGCAGTTCATGCATGCAGCATGCCAATCTCTAGGTATGGTGAACGGTATGTGATGATGTGGGGGGGCTATTTTAATTCCAATGGCCAAGGGAACTTTATCAGGATGCATAGTATCCTGGATCCATGAAATAACTGGCCTTTAAAAATAAAAATCTGCCTGCCTCTATGGAAATTTACAGTTTTTTACAATCACTTTGCTACTAATTTCAGAACCTTGACATAATTTTTCAAAACTCTAGACACAAAACTCAAAACGGTTATCACTTGTAACACAGACTGTCCAATGTTCAAAACATTGCATTGTGCATTCATATCTTTAAAGAAAACTTGCACTTGCACAATCACTGGTTCAAAAAACTAATTTATTGTGAAATACCATTGAAACGTTACTTTAGATCACCCACACACAAGCTACCCATAGTTTCACTGGGTCATCGTTCGTACAATCATTAAATGTTGTAGTACAAAATAGGTGATACATGTTTCATTATGGTACTACAAGTAAATACATCCCTGTTAAAGTACTGCAGTAGTAGAGAGAATACTACAGATCAATGTGGTAGAAGTGTGTATATATATATATATATATATATATATATATATATATATATATATATATATATATATATATACAGTGTTGTATAAAGTACTAGAAAGCAATACTTGAGTAAAAGTACAAGTATCATACTAGAAAAAGACTTTGGTAGAAGTGAAAGTTACCTTTTAGAATATTACTTAAGTAAAAGTCTTAAAGTATCTGATATATACTGTACTTAAGTATCAAAAGTAATTTTCTGATATTTAATGTACTTAAGTATTTGAAGTAAAAGTAAAAGTTTTTTTTTTTTTAAAAGCAAGCGGTTAGAACTTTTATTGTGGCTTTCTTATAGTAAAGCATAAAGCATATTCAGGGTTCCCATATCTTCTTAATCTCACTCATCAAATCAAAATTGCATTCTTTTCTAGGACTTTTCAGGCACAATTATCTTAAGTTCAAAGAACAAACAGCATATTTTTAGAGCTGACATCAATCATCATCTTGTTTGATATTTTCACTTTCTTACTAAATTAATGCTATATTTTTTACATTAGCAAGCAAACCCCTAAAAACATGGAAACTCCATAATGATAACTAGATAGGCTACTTAACTAGAAAATGATCTCAGATTAGTCCTGTATGCCTAATTTGAAATAAGACAATTCTGTTGCTAAATAATACAACCAGCAACATCGTCAAGAATGAAGAACGCGTCATTCACGTGCATATTAAGTAGCCACATGTATTTGTTTTGGTCTTATAATACATCCATAGATTTACCGCTCCAGCGGAGAGGATGGCTCGTTTAGACAGCAGCTACGTTTACAAGAGTTTGTCCAAAGTTCAAGATTGGTTGCAAATTAAGACAAACAGTTAGACTACAAACTGACATCTTTCATTTTAGCTCGTTTGTAAAGTCGCTATTTGCAGAGTAGAGCTGTGTTTGCACAGCGTGGTGGATGAGAGTGGACAGCGCAGACTGTAATATCGGTTTCTACGTGTTTCTGCCTGTAGAACAGGTACGTGGGTTATTGATAAGTATTGACTCTTTAATTATGGAGGTTTTATTGTAGGCTACCTACTTACAGTAACGAGTGTAAATGTAAATGTATCGGCGGTAAATAATCCTCGGTAACGTTTCCAGTCAGTACATGTGCTGCGTGAAGTAACGCACACACCAGTGACTGTGGCTGCAACCAGCCCGACATACGTTTTTACTGGCCCCGGGCCATCGGGCCATTGCTTATGTCGAGCCTGGTCGTCTACAATAACGGGAGGTCCTCCAGTAGGTGCTCGTGCTTCCATGGCGGTTTCAGTTGTGCGTCCTCCTCCTCCTTTAGCAACAAACTGAAATAGAGCGCGCGGCGTGCGGAGCGTGCGTAATGCAATCTAGGAGCAGTGATTCGCCAAACCTCCCTTATTGCAATCGCACACATTTCATCTAATTTTATTTTTTAGTAACGAGTAACGAAGATGCTTAGTGGAAATATAACAGAGTAAAAGTATACATTTTATCTAGGAAATGTAGTGGAGTAAAAGTGAAAGTTGACATAAATTTAAATAGCGAAGTAAAGTACAGATACGTGAAATTTCTACTTAAGTACAGTAACGAAGTATTTGTACTCCGTTACATTACAACACTGTATATATATATATATATATATATATACTACCGGTCAGAAGTTTTAGAACACCCCAATTTTTCCAGGTTTTTATTGAAATTCATGCAGTTCATGCATGCAGCATGCCAATCTCTAGGTATGGTGAACGGTATGTGATGATGTGGGGGGGCTATTTTAATTCCAATGGCCAAGGGAACTTTATCAGGATGCATAGTATCCTGGATCCATGAAATAACTGGCCTTTAAAAATAAAAATCTGCCTGCCTCTATGGAAATTTACAGTTTTTTACAATCACTTTGCTACTAATTTCAGAACCTTGACATAATTTTTCAAAACTCTAGACACCAAACTCAAAACGGTTATCACTTGTAACACAGACTGCCCAATGTTCAAAACATTGTATTGTGCATTCATATCTTTAAAGAAATCTTGCACTTGCACAATCACTGGTTCAAAAAACTAATTTATTGTGAAATACCGGCTCCAAAAGAAGAAGTGCAGCAGTAAACATGCACACCAACACCTCTCTCACACACACACACACACACACACACACACACACACACACACACAGACACGAACACACACACACACACACACACACACACACACACACACAGACACGCACACACACACACACACACACACACACACACACACACACAGACACACACACACACACACACACACACACACACACACACACACACACACACACACACAGAGACACGCACAAACGCACACAAACACACACGCGCACACAGAAACACACCCCACACACACACACACACACACACACACACACACACACAGACACGCACAAACGCACACAAACACACACGCGCACACAGAAACACACCCACACACACACACACACACACACACACAATCACCCACACACACACACATACACACACACACACACACACACGTAATATGATATTGCAGTTTTTTACAATAACTTTGCTACTAATTTCAGAACCTTGATGTAATTTTTCAAAACTCTAGACACAAAACTCAAAACGGTTATCACTTGTAACACAGACTGCCCAATGTTCAAAACATTGCATTGTGCATTCATATCTTTAAAGAAAACTTGCACTTGCACAATCATTGGTTCAAAAAACTAATTTATTGTGAAATACCGTTGAAACATTACTTTAGATCACCCACACACAAGCTACCCAAAGTTTCACTGGGTCATCGTTCGTACAATCATTAAATGTTGTAGTACAAAATAGGTGATACATGTTTCATTATGGTACTAGATGTAAATACATCCCTGTAAAAGTACTGCAGTAGTAGAGAGAATACTACAGACACAGTGGAATCGTTGAACAAAACCTGAAATGTATTGATGAAAAACAATACAGGACAATCACAACATAGGTTTATTTGAATCAAAGCAAAATAATTTGCTACAAAATAGAAAAGAAAAGACAGTATTACTGTAAAACATCAAATGCACTATTCCTCAACTTGCTTGTACTGTAAAAAGCGAAACAAAGGAGTGATTACTGTACTGTAAAATCATCTCTCAATGCAAATCTGACATACCTAACTGACATAAAACCATGCCAATCTCTAGGTATGGTGAAGGGTATGTGATGATGTGGGGCTATTTTAATTCCAAAGGCCAAGGGAACTTTATCAGAATGCATAGTATCCTGGATACTATGCATCCTGATAAAGAGATGATAGAGAGATGATTTTATGGAATCAACCCCATGCCAATCTCTAGGAATGGTGAACGGTATGTGATGATGTGGGGGGGGCTATTTTAATTCCAAAGGCCAAGGGAACTTTATCAGGATGCATAGTATTCTGGATCCATGAAATAACTGGCCTTTAAAAATAAAAATCTGCCTGCCTCTATGAGAATTTAACATAGGGGTGTACTGACTTTTGTTTGCAGCAGTTTAGACATTAATGGCTGTATGTTGAGTTATTTTGAGGGGACTGCACATTTCATTGGCAGTTTAAACAGTATATGGTCTTTATCTTTTACAAAATATATAATATCAATATTCCCATCCTCTCATATCCTTCTGTGTGTTGATACCAAACTGTCCTGCAGCGTGACTGGCGACAATAAACAGCAGCTGTTGGAGTCGGGCGGGGGCAATAGATGGATATTTTATCCACATCCATATATGAGGCTATAGATATCTTCTTAATTTTTGGGTATCGTAATATCGTGATATGACACAAGTGTTGTCTTATCATGCTTTTACAGGCTGCATTACAGTAAAGTGATGTATTTTTCTAAACTTACCAGACTGTTCTAGCTGTTCGGTTATTTGCCTTTAACACTTAGTAATTGTATCCACATTACTGATAATTATTTATCTAAAATCTCATTCTTTTAATATTTTGTGAAAGCACCAATAGTCAACCCTACTATATAGATATCCATGTATTTCAGGGGTGTCAAACTCATATTTAGCTCCTGGGCCACATTCCCTAATCAGATATCAAGTGGGCGAGACTAGTGTTAATTTTGTCACCTATTTTTTATTTAGTCTTAGTCTTGTGCCAAATGTCCTCGTTAGTTTTAGTCATATTTAGTCATTCACATATCTTTTTTTGTTAGTCAAGTTTTAGTCAACTAAAAGTCTCGTCATTTTAGTAAGAAATAAAAACATAAAATTCCAATTAACATAACTTAGAATGAACTATAACTTGTGTAATGTAATGCAAAAACAATCATTACAAATGGAAGACAAACACTTGGATAATAATTCACTTTGAGAACCTTATAGAGCTAAAAGAAGAATAAAATGATAATTTAGACACAAAACAAACTAAACACAACGCATGAGTTTTAAATAACGGAGGTGGAAATCAATGCTGTGGCACATTTCAGGTCAACACACCGAGGAGGAGGATGACAGAATAAAAGCTGCATAGAATAAATATCACAAATCTCTAATGTGGAGAAGAAAACTTTGGACCATCGTGTGCTGTTTTTACTCTCAAACAGTCTTATTACAACATTTAGTTATTTAGTAAGAGTGCTTCTTTTACCATCTTTCATATCTCATCAATTTCTGCTTTTTTCTTGCCAAAAATGTACTTTTCCCACAAATATAACTATTTAAATATACGCCTCTGCTCTGGAGTGTCTCAGTGCAAACTGTACAGCACTGGGTTCTTCTTCACTACCTTAATTAGAGCAGGAGAGGAAACTGAGACCCAAACCATCGTTAAAAGAAACACAAGTGCCAAAACATTTTTGACGCGTCTTTTCCCATCTTTCAGGCAGCCGCTGGTTTGTTTACAGGTACAGATTTACAAAAACCAACTAGCAGACTTTTGAAACTTGCCTGTAATACATCCCAGTTTACAGTGTCTACATGTGGGCTACAGCTAGGTAGCATTTCTATTATCTGGCAATCTGCAGTCAATTCATCATTTTATCAGTGAACAGTTAACGGTAAACATGCCCGTCTTAAGTCCCCTGTATTCAAATTTCTTGTTGTATTTAATCATCTGTCTAAAGATATTCACATCCTCACATTTGAGAAGCTAAAACCAGCAAACATTCATTTGCTTTAAAGAGCCCCTATTATGCTTTTTTGAATTTTTCCCATCTTTTAGTGAGTTTAGTGTATGTAATAGATGTATAAAGTACAAAGATACACATTTCACTCCAAATGGAGCTTCCTCTCCCCCAGACAGCACTTCTTCTCTGCCTGAAAACGCCTCGCCCACATTCCTGTTTGAAATTCCTCAGTTAGTGATGTCACTGATTGAGAAAGCCAGCCCAGTTTTTTATCTGTGTTGCCCATAGGTGCTGTCTGAGCAAGCACAGCCCGGCCCAGTGGCTTGTTTGAATTTGGTTGACCAATCACAACAGAGTGGGCCAGCGGACCAATCAGAGCAGATATGACGCTGAAAAGGAGTATGATAGGGGCTCTTTAAATTATCAACAGTTAGTTAGTTCAGCAGGCTAACTCAACGGTCTCTCCATCTTTCCCACTGAGCGCTGTGTATCTACTTGGATGCAGATGATTGGCCCAGTCAGAGGCTCAGAATACATTTAGTTTGAAATAACCATACTCCACAGAACACCATCAGCTCTCCTGCTCCAACACTACAGTTCAGATGAACCCGGACTCAAAAATACAACAGAGTCCCTTTAACACGCCAGAGAAAATAACATCAGTGGAAGAACGTTGATGTGAAACCTCAAGATGAAGAATAATGTTTGAAATCCAAAACATTGTTTTCAACTCAGTGATGTGGTGTGAAGATGCATCACAAGCTCTGACAGTTCAAAACACGATTCTTCATCTGGAGGATTATTAACAATAAATACATTTCAGTGACACGGCCATTTCTTTTATATACAATAACATTCTTCACACATCTAACCATAGTTACTTAGTGATAAAATAAAGACAAAAAGCAAAAAGGCAAAGTGCAAAAACAACTGATGCCCTACATGGTTGTGCCGTTGTCTCATGGTAACCAATGGTAACCACTTTTAAAAGAAAATACCCACTTTGTTTTTTGGGTAAAGGAGATCAAATGTTCCACAGTGTCCTGACAGCGGTTTTTCTGCTGCAACATGGAGGAAAAACAGGCACAAACATCCTGTCTGAGGCCTCCGTTTGGTTAAATATTTGTCCCTTTATGATACAGTAAAAACAGAATAAATAATATTTGTGTGAAAAGTAGTTTTTCACAAACAGAAAGGTCTCAAAATGTTGCTTCACAGTGCAGACAGAATGAGGACATCTGAAGTCCCAAACATCCCAGAATAATCTCCGTGGTTACGCCTGTTGTACCGTGTGGGAGCTGGTGTGTCCGTGTCAGGGCTTTTCAGTCTGTTTTTACAGCTGCAATTGTTTGTTTTTTTTAATCCTGAATTAAATTAATCATAAATCAGTCATTTCTTTTCTCAATCAATAGATTTTTTGGCCTGTAAAAAAAAAAAGTGAAATCACAATTTCTCACAGCCCAAGTTAGCATATTCAAACTGCTTGTTTTGTCTGACCAGCAGTACAAAGAAAAGCATCAAATGTTCACATTTGAGCAGCTGGAATCAGTGAATTTAACCAAATTATCAGAATACGTGCCGATAAATTTTCCATCTATCGACTAATCAACTAATTGTTTCAGTTCTCCTACGAGGAACTTCCCTAAAGTTCCACCCTGAATGTGAAGCAAATCACCGTGCCTCTGCTGCGGCGTGACATCAGCCGAGTTGCGTTCAAGATTTAACATCGTATCAAAAGGATTCCCGGCTCTTTGGGACATTAAAGATCCTCAGAAGGAAACCGCGGTTGCGTCCCTTTAACCTTGGGCTAAAGAAGGCTGTCACTTTTGCAATGGGACACAGTGTTTATGTGACCTCAATGAAGCAAACAGGATGTGGAAACTTATTTCCCAGGATGCCACAGTGATATGAAGACAGAAGGAGCTGCAGTAGAAACAATAGCTGAATCTCACTTCCCTGATTTGATATCTCCTCGCTCCTCGGCTGAACCAGAAGTGGTTCTGGCCCTCTTTCGTAAGGGCCGTCTCAAAGCTCTTATTCCTGCACCGAGGATGGAGGGAGGATCTCTGAGGAGCTATTATCGAGGATGGAGGAGAAGATCTCTGAGGAGCTATGAGCGAGGATACACAAGAGCAGCCTTCCTGGAAGCTGTGCAGCTGAAAGCCGTCGCTAACTCCGCCCATACAGCTGAGAAATTCACGGGACACTTCAGAAGAAAAGGATGTCTCATTCCTCTAAAACACCTTTCCTCGTTTCCTCTCTCCTCGCATGATTTTCCCATGCTTACTTGGTGGGACTGACTATCAGTGTTGGTCATCTTACTTTAAAAAAGTAATTAGTTACAGTTCCAAATTACTTCTCCCAAAAAGTAATTGAGTTAGTAACTCAGTTACCACATTGTAAAAGTAATTAGTTACTCAGCAAAGTAACTGTGACGTTATTTTTTATGTTCTATAACGCTATTACGTTCTATAACATCTTTAACGTCAAAGATGTTTATATTAACTGATTGAAGAATAAAAACACTATATACAGTATCACCTGTTGCTGACCCGAAAAATCGAGCTTTGCTTGTTTTAACAGAGTGGCTCCGTCTCCTTCGCTGGAGCTCACGCTAGCAGCATTTGGGCTCAGGGTTGGGTTAGCAGCAACAAGTGTCGTGTTAGCATGTGTTGATGTGAGGTGCTTCATAAGATTGGAGTTGCTTGAGGCAGACGTGGATAAAGTCTTTTTTCCTGGGCATAGCGTGCATGTTACATAAACATTCTTGCCTTTAATTTCAATGAGCGAGAAGTAGTGCCGGTACTACCAGTTCAAGAACGCTACCTTTGAATTTCCCTGGCTCGTCGCCATTGTCGCTGTCTTGTGTTTAGTGGTAGTCAGAGCCTGCAGTGAGACAGCGTGAGCAGGGCATCCGCCCACCCAGCCAATCATCATCACATTTGCAATGGTGTCATCATCCCGACCCCTGTTCTCTCCAGGCAGCTGATGTGTAGCCAAAGCCTGACACCTCGCGCTTCATTCAACCAAATTGTAGTAACACGCCACTTTACTTTCTCAGTAACGATAATGGCGTTGCAATGATGGGAAAAGTAATTAATTAGATTACTCCGTTACTGAAAAGATAACGCCGTTAGTAATGCCGTTATACATATATATATATATATATATATATATATATATATATATATATATATAATTGTCAACTCTACGAACTGTCGACATCAAGGCATTAGGTCAAAAATGTATATCTGATTTTCTCCATACGGCCTCTTGTCCTCACTATCTGATTTACACCTGGATTCAGAACCAGCTTAACGGCGAGGCCCTGCTCATTGACATACACCATGATGCACGGGCAAGTAGACTGTAAACCTGCACAGGGACTGCTGGTACTTAGACAGCTATAAGGTCATATCGTGTGTGTGTGTGTGTGTGTGTGTGTATGTGTGTGTGTGTGTTTCCGTGTTCTAGTGTGCCTTGCTGTGTGTGCATGTGTTTCTGGACGTACCTCTGTCCATGGTGCTGAAAAATATGCCAAAGTAGATAGGATGAAAGGCATTGCCACAGAGATAGTTCTAATTTTATTTTGGTGTTAAGAGAGATAGCAGACTATTTAGCTGTCTCATCAGCAAACTCATCAATAAAGTCTTTGTAGTCCAGTGTTTGTGAAATCGGTGACAAAAGACAGAAAAAAAAGCATGATTGTAAACCAGGCAGGCGTGAGGCCCCCCAGAGGCGTGAGGCCCCCCAGAGGCGTGAGGCCACCCAGAGGTGTGAGGCCCCCCAGAGGCGCTCACTTGATTCTCCACTTTACTTTGAAAAGCCTTTATACTGTAATACACTAGCGAAAATAAGTGAATTAATGACATGAAATAATATATGTGAATGAGAGAGTTGAGAGCTGTTCTTCTACTCCAACCACCTGTGTGTTTTTGGTCAGTGGCTCCCCCAGGTGGTGATGCAGCAGTACTCACAGACATCAGCACTCAATTACATCCTGATACATTATTAACCTCAAGTCAGACTGAAACTCATTTCCCCTGGAAATCAGTATTCATATCTTTGGTGTTTTGACTTTTGAACTTATTTGGTCGAAACTGCTGTCAAAAAGAAAAAGAAAAAAAGTTTCATTTAGAGCTATAGTGCGTAATTTCTCTCTACCACATGGGGAATTCTAAAAGCTGAGTCATGCTTCTTGCGTTCAGCACGGTCGGGACGCTGCGTGCATGGTCAGCGCGAACCATTTGGTCTTTCATACTGATTGCGGAGAGAGCGTCTCAAATAACAGACTTCTTCTCTCCTGTAGCCAATCATGATCAGTTCTTCCACAGACCCTCACAGTCGCCCAGACCACATTTGCGTCATATCACCATCCGGTCCTCGCTGATCGCGCTGAACGCAAGAAGCATGAAACCGCTTTAAGTAATGACAACAACACTGTCGGTGCATTCACATGATACAAGCCTTCTGTGATCGTGCACCCCCCACCCTTCCTCCACACAGTAGTAGTAGTATAAAGATGGCGGTTTTGCGCGTGCATGTGTGACGTCATCTCACACGCACACGCAAACCTGCCATGCCAACTGATGATATGTGCGTGCGTGATGACGGCGCGGCCGCACGTCGTTACTCGCGATCGCCATCTAGTGGCTGAATATGTTAGTGCATCTAATCGTGCTGCGCACGATCTAAGTGTGATGACGTCGTCAACGTGCACTCGCGAGCCATCTAGTGGCCGAATATGGTAGTGCATCTTAGCTGATGTGATGACGCTTCGTGTCGCGGTCGTACTGCCCTGCAACGCAGGGTCTTGTGGCCTTGAGCTGAGGCGCCTCACACCCCGCCGAATGAGGTCACTCTGCCGTACTACCTGGGGGTCTGCACACTTTTTAGCTTTTCTGCTAGCTAGCTAGCTTACTAACGTACTCTTCCACAATCAATACCAGTGAGTTGTTCTTTTTTGTGAGAAAAAAAAAAAGAGGATCCTTTTTCAGCAGTGCACTGTTTAAAACCCTTTGTTTCATGCTAGCTGTCTCTTTTTAGATGCTTTTTCTAGCTAGTCTGGTAGCTAGCTAGATAGCTACCACGCTTTTTCCTCATCAAAAAACCCTCTGGAGTTTCACTTTTAATTCTTCTTGGTGAAAGCAACGCAGGTGTTTCCTTTTTTCAGCAATACCTACTAGTGGTAAGTAAATTTAAAAGCACCTCTTGTGTTTAAGGATGTTCAAAGATATTTAATTCATTCAGTCATTCATGAATTAGCTAAAACTTTTGACCGGTGTTGGTAATGCGGGCGTGGTTGTACCATATGACGATAGTAAAAACACGGGTTAGCCCAGTGGTTAGCTTGTAAATGTGAGGTCTATTGTTGTGGGTGTTAAATCGTCATAAAGGGGTGGTTTGTGGTGTTTAAAAACCCCTTGTTTTCAAGGCTGACTGCTCACTTTTTACCTGCAGTTTTTAGCTAAGGTGCTAGCTAAAAATTTTCCCTCGTTTTCTCAGGCTTCCTCAACAAAGACCTCTGAAGAAAAGAGGATTCGTTTCTCTACAGAAATGGCTGCGCTTTGGTGAGTAAATTTAAAAAAAAAGCTTATTGTAAGGTGTTTAATTCATTCAGTCATTTGTGACTTAAAAAGTTTTTTTTTTGTTGTATAATGCAGTTTGGCGCCATTAGGTGATTTTACAAAGAGCTGGGACAATGTGGCTGTGTTAGTTGATGAAACACTTATACCACAAGGTAAAAACCTATAAATATATTATACACTACAGCATTAATTGATTTAGTACTGTGTTTTCATTAATTTTTTTGTTTTTAAAAAGAGCTGTGTAGCCCGATCCTACAGACCCCAACACACCAGAACATAAAACAAAAGGTCCTTCTAATAAGGAATAAGAACGTTGGAAACAGGTATTTATGGGGCTATTTATCTCTTTCAGGCTGTAATATTTATTACTATTTAATTTATCACCGTGTTTCTAGTCCCTCTAATATATATATATATATATTCTGTGTCTAGAACAATCCGCTCCTGAACAAAGGATCCGTAAAGGGTGATGGCACTACGGATAGCACATAGGGCTGAAATCAACCATGATAAAAGGCCGTGGTGCTTCTCTAAACCTCTCTGTGAAAGCTGCTACCCCTAAAAACGTTCACCATCGTAAGCATAAGAAGCAATTTATTGAGGTGAGTTGAAAAGAAAAACGGTAAAATGCTGTGTTGTATAAAAAAAAATAATCTAATGCATCTAATCTAATGCTTATTACAGCCTGAGCCATACCAGAAAGGCTTCCCGCTCCAAAAGACGCAACCATTCCTTTGTTCCGCTTTCATCTTACCGGCCACTGTATCTTATGATCCTAACACAGTTGCAGAGGTGAGAAACCCCTTTGTATCTAGCAGAATATATTTACATGTGTTATATAAAAGCTTTTAAATAAAATGTATATGTTGTTAAAAAAGACCTTTCCTTTGTTTTAGCAACTAAAGGCTACGGAAGACTTAGTTTCATTGTATTTGACGCCTGAGGACGCATTTCACACAGCCACCCCCATGGAGCAGAAACGGATGTCTACACACGCCCTAAGAAGGGATCTAAGAAGAGATCTATTGAGGTGAATTGAAAAGAAAAACATGAAAATAGAGTGTTGTATTTAAAAAAAAAAAAAAAAAAAAAAAAAAAAAAAATTTCTAATCTAATGCTTATTACAGCCTGAGCCATACCAGAAAGGCTTCCCTACCCAAAAGACGAAACCATTCCTTTGTTCCGTCTCTACCTTACCCGCCACTGTATCTTATGATCCTAACACAGTTGCAGAGGTGAGAAACCCTTTTGTATCTAGCAGAATATATTTACATAGTGTTATAAAAGCTTTTAAATAAAATGTATATATTGTTAAAAAGGCATTTCTTTGTTTTAGCAAGTAACGCACTAATCAAGACTTAGAGTCCTTGCATTTGTTGTCGCCTATGTGTGATTTCACACATAGTACACCAAAGCCCTACCACCCTACGGAAGTGACTCCATTGAGAGGGGACAAAAAGGACACCCCTTTACAAAAGACATCTGATGAGGTGTGTGGGTGTGTGTCTGTGTTGTGTGTGCGTGTGTGTTGTGTGTGTGTGTGTGTGTGTGTGCGCGCGTGTCTTTATTTAACCAGAAAAATATGTTGTTATACCTCTAGACAATCCATGCCGTAGAAGCCGGAGAAGGGTCTGAAGACACAGGACTAACAGCGGCAGCTCCTACACCCCCTCAACCAAATCGGCTAGCTACAGCAGAAGGGTCTGAAGACGCCGGAATAGCAGAGACACCACTTACAGCCCATCAATCGAAGTCAGGCATCTTTGCAGGTGTTCCCTGAATATAATGTAGGTGCATACCTCTTTAACTGTATCTATAGCACAGAGGAAGGATCCGACTCATGTCAGCTGTATACCACACACCTCTGTCATAACGGTGTCAGATAAAAAGTGTAACAGGGGGAATACATCAGTAACCAATCCTGTAAATGTATTAGAGGTTAACGCTCCATTCCTTGATAAGCAAGCAGTGCCTAATTATAATACTTTACAACCAGTTTGAACACTGTGGGGCACTAGGAGGTCCTGAGCAGGTGACATTGCTTCAGGGTGAAGAGCTTTTTGAGTATTGTGTCAACACTACACCTCAACAACCTCGCGCCAGATGGCAATTATAAACAAATACAATCAGAATTAGCCGAATTACGGAAAACAAAACGATGCTCTTATGAATAAATTAGATGTCTTGCAAACAGCTAACAAAACAATTGACTGGTTTGGTCACAGACTTCGAACAACGCTGGCCAGCCAGGTCAGAGCTAACACGCATTTGGTTGATTTGGTCACAGGTTTTGGCACCACGCTGGCCAATCAGGTCAGCTCTCTCAATACGGCTGATTGTACCTATGATAGTATGCCTTAAAAAGACTATGAATATGCCCCCACAGTAAAAAAACAGGCTATAGTTTGTGTACAATATAAAAAAAATTTAAAAAAAATTAAAAAGAAAATGCCACCGCCACCCAAAAAAACAAAAAAATCTGAACCCTTAGGTGTGTGTGACGATAGTAGTGACGAGGAACTAGAATGGCCATGCGAGGACGATTACACAAGAGCAGTAAGCAATCCTCAGGATTTTGCACGTTTGTGTGCTATACATGCCAAAATATTCAAGCCTGGGCCCAATCTATGCCTAGTGCTAGCGCTTAGTGAAAGCAACAGTGAGAAAACACAAGAATTAGATAGTCCGGCCCCTGAACAGTTGTCACATAATGGTCCTTCAGACGGTATTCCAGCAATACACCGTCCAATACAGACGCTTACACAATCATCAAATACAGACCCCCAGACATAGATCAGAGTAATAAGAGACCTGCATGTTTTCCGAAAGTGTTCAGCCACAAACGATCCTGTATACAGATGAACAGACCGTCCCCAACCAACCTCACAAGCTTTATAGTACCCTCCATCACCCACAGAAAATCCTCAGGGTGGTGTGCATGTGTGGTGTGGGCGCTGCTTTCTAAGGTAACATCCGAAATAGCATCCAGACAGATACCCCTTTTAATGCTGCTGAATTTCGTCAAGATGTCGCAACTCGCTAAATATTGATTTGACTGATATCGGTAGTGTTCCTGAAAGGGTGTATAGCACCTTAACAGATTTAATAGCGAGGGCTTTGGGCAATGCAACACAGGACAGCGCTTTTAAATGTTGAGTTAAGGGGCCAGCCGTAGATGTCCCTATCCAAACAATGTTGAACTCAGGCGATGGCTATAACACAGACACATTTCTGGAGCAAGTCGGGACAAGCTAATGCAGAGTAACGATAATTCACTGACCGATGACTCTTTAGAATTAATTGTGACAATAGCGCCGCATAATCGGGAGGGGTGTCGGGAGACGCCGAAAACTAGGAAGCATTGGTTACGCATCAAATATTGTCAGAAAAAGGTAATGCTTTGTATAACCCCAAGAATAACGCTGGTAACGGACAATCTCTGCTTTTTCTCTCTGCCTGGCACATTATGTAAATAGCAGATGGTCGCATGATGAGAAGATGAATTATGCTAAGCATCTGCATAGTGATTTTGGGCTTTGACTACACACATAAGGTTTCGTTCTCTGATGTTGACAGATTTCAGAAACATTTGAAAATGAAAATTGTGATATTCCATCATGTAGCCGGATGTAAAAACCCACGCATCTTCAAAACGCATCGCACCAACCAGATGTGAAAACAGCATGGTTGTATTTGCATGACGAACATTATTATCTCATCGTGAAATAAAACGGCTTTTTTGGGGCTCGAGACGCTTTATGGATGGGTGTTACAAGACCTACCAGAACCCTCTGGGGCACCTTTGTAGTTGGCTTTGTAATGTGTGTTACACTGATTGTATACCTGACAAAACCATTAAATGCACAGGCTGTAAACGATATGCAAATCGCAACAGTGTTTTGAAAACCATAAAACCCGACGCGGAAACACGGGCTTATACCCTGCAATAAAATCAAATATTGCGTAGTCCTGTCAACGCAACATATCGTAGGCCTAAAAATCCACACAAGCTGTAAAAACCTAAATGCCTACATTGTAGAGAGCCTTTAGGGGCTACTACGCGACTCTTTGCTATATACAACCCGTCGAACGCGAAAGAAAGTAGTGATAAGTATATCTTTTAACGCATTTCAAACACGCTATCAATGTGGGCTTCATGAAGCTAATTTTGTATGCTAATATGGACGGTCAAAAAACTGCTACGAAAACAACAAACTGTGTCGCATCATTCATTAAGAACTACAGACAGGAGAAATACAGAGGCTATACTTTTATAGCAACACAATGCATCAGGTTTTGACAGTTATATAGTTTTAGAGTATCTGGTGAGTCAGAAACTTTGTCCAACTATTACTATGCGCCGTTCTAGGGTGCTTCTTGATGATCGATTCTACTTTCAATCAGCGCTTGATCGATTCGTTCAGTTTTATCCCTATGGCTCTATCTAAAACACCGCAGCCATGGGGGCTCTCCGATCTCTCTCAAAGGCTTCTTCCCACACCGAATTTAACAAGCTTTGAGAATGAGAATTATATTGGTCCGTATCCTGCACCAGCTCTATATGGTTATGATGCTATGAGTGACGCCTTCTAAGAAAACGCTCATGGAGTGGTATCGCTACGGTCCGCGACACACCTTTTGACTTTCGAAAAGAGCTGCTCAGCTATTGTGTTAACGATGTAACGGTTTTGATTAAAGCATGCAAATATACAGAGAGGCCTTCCACGAAAGTGCACAGGCCTAGACCCGCTTTGCATACGCTACATTGGCCTCCCATGTATGGGTGTATTTAAAACGTTGTTCCTCCCCAAAGATTCTGTTGCTCTGACATACGGAGGGCCTACCTTAGGCAAAACAAGACATGTTCTGATGTTTCAATACAGTGGCTTGAGTATGTTGCAGACAGAGAGGGCCTTTGACATACAGCAGCGTCTGAACAGAGGTGAAAAGTCATTTGGTCAGTTCTTTGTAGATGGCTATTGTGAAGACACAATACGCCGTTATGAATTTAATGGCTGCTTCTTTCACGGCTGTGATAAGTGCTAACGCCAGGTGAAATCAATCCTCTCACCAAAAACAAAAAAACACAGGGTGAACTGCTATCGGAGTTCCATAACAGAGTGTCTGCTCTAAAAAATAAGCATCAGCTGAAAGTTGTGGTGATGTGGGAATGTGATTGAGAGACAGGCTGTGGACAATGACCCAGACGCTTAAGGAAAGGAGTTCATGTTAACATATGAAAAGCCAGGGCGCCTCAATCCGCTGTAGAATCCCTCTTTGGAGGCCGCACAAATGCAATGAAACTGTACCACAAGGTAGAAAATGATGAAAAGATCAGATACTATGATTTCACAAGTTTGTACCCAACTGTTCAGTCTAAAAGAGATTATCCAATAGGACACCCCCAAATAATACACAAGGATTTTGATGACATAAACAAATACTTTGGCATTGTGAAATGTACAGTAGCACCGCCCAGAGGCCTGTATCACCCTGTGTTGCCCTACCACTGTAACGGTAAACTGATGTTCCCCTATGGGCGTGCCGTTCAGATGAATCAAACAACACCATGCACACATAGCGATCAAGAGAGGTTGTTGTCTGGCGCTTGAGTGACGCTTTGAATTAGAGAAAGCCATAGAGAAAGGGTATAAGATTGTTTCCATTGCTGAAGTTTGGCATTTCCCAGAAAAAACTGATCAGCTTTTTAAAGCCTATGTTAAAACATTTCTTAAACGTAAGCAAGAAGCTTCAGGATACCCTGGGCATATCAAAACGGAAGACGAAAAACAAAAGTACATAGATGACTATTATGCACACGAAGGCATTCGTCTTGATCCGACCAAGATATGTTTTAACAAAGCTGTCAGGCATACAAATAAATTGCTTCTGAATAGTCTTTGGGGCAAATTTGCGCGTGAGCAACATGACTACTGCTGAGCTCATAACCGAACAACCATCCCGCTTCACACAGCTTCATGTTCAGCTACACCTTTGATGTTCGCCAGTTCTCATTCATCTCACCAGAAGTAGCGATTGTCCAATGGCGGATACACAGAGGGGGTCGATCCAGAGTAAAAGATGTGAATGTTTTTATAGGGGCCATGACCACAGCCTATGCTCGCATGGAGCTATATGATTTGTTGGATAAACTGCAGGAACGTAATTTTATATGTTGACACTGACAGCATTCTGTTCACAAGCAGAGACGGCGAGTGGATCCCACCTCTAGGTCCTTACCTTGGCGCATTTAACGGATGAACTAAATAGCTTCAAGTCTGTGGGGCTCCTACCGAAGATTATATAACTGAGTTTATTTCCGGGGTCCTAAATGCTATGCTTATAGGACCGCCAAGGAAATACACAGGTTAAATGCAAGGGTGTAACCCCTCAATGCCACAAAGCCAAAGTGGTTACACATGAATCGTTAATTGGGCTTGTTCAATCCTTTGTGACCAAGCAGCCGCAGCCTCCTAACCATCTGACCACAACGGCCTTCACAATAACACGCCGACAAAAACAGTTCCATCTCAAAACCACACACTCACCAGGAGATACAGGTCGCTATACAATAAACGAGCGCTGCTCCAAGACTATACAACTGTACCTTATGGCTACTAGGGATGTTTCAGGATTTGATGGTAGGCTTCAACACCCTTCTTCAGCCTTGTTATCAGTGGTCCCTCTAATTGTGGAAAAACATACTTTGTCAAAGACATTATTGAAAACATGTCGTACGCTATTTCACAAAAAATCGATAACATTGTATACATCTATTCATGCTGGCAACCAATATAACGCATCAATTACTTAAAACGTTGAATATAAACTTTGTACAAGGTCTCCCGAATCGTTCTACGCACGTAAACACTCTTTGCCTACTACTAAGAATAATTTGCTCATTATAGACGCATTTAATGAATCAAGCCAGTGATAATTTGGAAGTTCAAAAAGTTTTCACCCAGTATGTCCATCATAGACGCCTTAGTTGTATATATCTAGTGCAGAATCTGTTTATTCAAGGTAAAGCTAGTCGTACAATCAGTTTGAATACAAACTTTATGTTTATTTTCAAAAATGCTAGAGATAAAAACAAAATAAGTTAATGGGCACGCCAAATGTTCCCCGGTAATAGTAAAATTTTTTAGAGGCTTTTAACGATGCAACTAGTTACACCTTTGGCTATCTATTGATAGATTATAAAACCACAACCCCCGATATTTTAAGACTCAGAACCGCTCTGATATCCCCACAGCAGGTTGTAAAACGCTCCTAGAAAAAAGTGTAATAATGTCAAACCGAATGGAGAGGAATTTTACATTGTTAGACATGCTACATAAGGCATCACCCCTCGGAGCTAGGTGTCATTGTGAGCAACGCTTAGTCCAGACTTTATTAATGCCCTTTGTGAAATATCTTTGAATGTCTTACAAGGGCACATACCGTTGTCTAATATTCAGTACAAGCTGTTAAAGAAAAAGAAGAAAGTTATTAGACTGATAGCTGATAAAAAAGTTAAACATTTAAAAAAAAAAAAAAGACAATCAATCAAACAGGAGGGTTTCTACTGCCTCTACTGGGGGCTGCTATCCCATTCATAGCAAGTCTTATCAACAGGAGTTGAGATGGAACACACTCAGAAAATGTTTTTGGTTCCACAAAATCAATTAGCAGCATTACAGCATCCTCAAACATCGGACTCCTCAAATGTATCTCTGCGCAGTCTGTACAAAGTGAATTGGACCGAGCCAGAGTGATATATTGAAACAGCAGGACATTGATGTATATGAAAAAGCTAAAAGATATTCAAGTATTCTACAGAGGTACCTGGTCATGATAAAACAGGGTGAACGCTGAAAGCGTGTGATTACATTATCAATGCCTGAAGTTGATTCAAAGGATTCAAAAGATGAAGAAGAAAAATATGTTAAAAACAGAAGTGTTGGAAACATATGCCTATAAGAAACAAAAAGAAATGCGGAATACATATTGGCTTCATTATCCCGACACAATGACCAGATATCTTGGACAGATCAAGGGGAAATAGTTGTTGGAAATAAGAATGTGCCAGGTAGTCATCTGTATGATCTGCTGAAAAGTGTCACAGCCCATAATAATGTTGCAGACCGCTTCTAGACCAAAAGGGTGGAAAACATATTTTTAAAAACGTTAGCTAGTTTAAATGTGCCAATATCCGTAATCCCAAACACAAGGGTACGCTGCTCTATTGAGGCTTTTAAAACAGATACATCATCTGAAGTAATACACAAACGCCTATGATGGCTTTTACGATCCCCACAAGACTCCTAGAGCATTAAGAATGGCCCCTGTATTTAATACACAAACGGCATCTGATTTACGCCAACTAGTACTCCTAGAACCTTTAGTATTACACCATCCATTACTAAGACTCGTACAGTTTTAATCTTTCTATTATTACACTAATTTTTTTATTCTAACCTTTTAAACCTATTTTTATTATTTTTATTATTACACTAATTTTTATATTTTACTTTTAAACCTATTTTTATTATTATTTTTCTATTGAGATGTGTTTTCTATTGAGGTGTGTTTTCTTTATTCAACTATGCAAAAGTCAGTGTTGTATGTAAACTGGTGACATTAAATGAATGTTTTACATAAATTTATTTTTATTTTTAAATCTGTTTTTATTATTATTTTTCTATTCAGGTGTTTTTTTCTTTATTCAACTATGTGAAAATGCTGTGTTGTATGTTAACTTGTGACATACATTTTATATTTTTTATTAAATTTTTTTTTTCCATTGAGTGGGTAATTTCTTCAGGCATATGAAAATGCTGTGTTGTATGTAAACCTGTGACATTAAAATGAATGTTTTACATTAATTTTATCTATTGAATGCATTTTTCCTGTATAATTTGTTTTAAAAATAAAAAAGGAATGCAAAAATTGAGACATCGTAAGACATGTATATTCCACATTCTTTATTTTTTGAAAAAAAAAAAAACATCATTACACCATTTTTACACAATTTTTTACCTATAGGTGGCGCATGAACATTGTACACATTTAAATTTCTGATCATGACACACATCTGATGTATTCTGCTAACAAAATGACTAACCATTGTATCGCTGCATACAAGATTGGCCCCATACATGCTCAATACTTTTGTATAAGGAATCTTTTTCTGAATGTGACATAAAAAGAAAAACACAGTGCTGTCCACATGTTGTAGAATAATTATTTTGAACTTGTTTTGCTGAATGGCACATCTCCACACTGTTTTTAAGAGGAAATTGCTAATTTCCTGAGGAAAAAGGTAGGTGGATGTCCAAAGCTATCAAAGAACAAACCATGCTTGTTCTCTCTGTAATGTAAATACCTAGCCAGTGTTCACCGGGCATATTACTGGGTTGTGTATTTACAACTAACATAGCGGGTAATTTTACAAACTACGGTTTTTGGGAGATGATCACATGGCATTACTCCTAAGAAATTTGTGTCTCTATTCATTCTTTTCTGAGTACGCTAGTGAGTTCTATCGTATTCATCTTTAGTAATGATCCAATAGGACTTGCCTTCTGTTAGATATTTCGAATACAGAATCAAAAACGGAATAGCAGATAAGGGTCACAGTCCTTGGAAGGGGTTTCTGAACCACGACTTCCAAGCTTAACGCCGCCGCTCTTAATCAGTGAAACGTTTCCCTGACCCCCACCGCCGGGTTCCAAATTAAAACAAAATAGCGTATAACCAGACCCAAAATCAGATCGCGGTTATGGCTAGTGATCGGCCCTTTAAATGGCGCCCTGTTGATTCAATCAGTTGATAATATTCCCGCATATATTGTCCTTCTTTGAAAAAAGGGCTGAAAAGGACGGGCGGGTGAGGCTGTCCATCTGCATAAAGGCTAATAAATTCTGTATTATAGTTTCCAAAATTAAAGGGGTTACGGGCATACGATCCTGTGTATGCTTCATTATCTACGAAAAGCTATGACTACAAATTTAGGAATCTGTCCTATGAACAGGTTTTCTTGGTTGCAAAACACGGTGCCTGTAGGTATTGAGAAGGTTTTAGAGATACTCTGTCAATAGCATATTTTGCATTAGTATGCTGTAAGGCGACCACTATGAGCTAGTCTTACAGTTGGTGCAACTGTTATTTTCTTGGCAAATAGACTAGCAGACATTATTTTCACAGCGAATTGGACATTCCCAGGGTCATTAGTACAAAGTCGCCTTTTGAACGGATGAATTTCAAAGACATGTCAACACCATTTAGCAATAGTTTTTCTTGAAAAACAAATCTGCATGTACTGGTGCTATTAATTCCACAATATGGCTTTCGGATGTGTATTCACCCCTTTGTGCCAACCCCTCATTATCGCCTTCGTGATAGATGTCTCATCCATTTTGCCAGCTGTGTCCTTACAAAATAGCCCCTGTGCTAAATTATGTGAGCCAAGCGGTCCTTCCATAATTCAGAAGACATTCTATAAGGGCTCTATAAGGATACGTATTTGAAGACTGTGTGATCAGTCTATCACCCAACATTATATCTACTTTGTGAAAAAAGACTGCATCCAGGATAGTTTATAAAACCTACATCAGCTGCGCGTAGCCAACAATGTGCCATCAGGGTTTGTAATCCTTACACGCGGTATACAAGTATGAATCGTTAAGGTCTAGATAATCCTCTCCTCGCCAGCCGAAAATGAAAAATTCAAAAGGACCGGCGTCCGCTAGAGCTGACATTGGGGGATTTCTACAAATGTTGATTTTTCGATAGATGTTTGTGTGTACGGTACTGTAAACAGATCCAATTCTGTCTTCACACACTCTTCGGACTGATTATGAATAAACGCCATGATTGATTCTGTAAAATTAAAATATGTCTTTTGTCAGGGCCAGAGAGCCGCCGTTCGAGCTCTACGCCGCTGACAGATGCCTTCTTTTGACAATCCTTCGCTTTTTGGTGGCGCTTTTATGCTTTTTGTTCAAACCGTTACTTCCACATCCTGGTGTGGGCTCTTTTAATGCTTTGCGCCTGTACACCATTAGCCCATTTCCCCTGTTGTCTGATGCCACGGCATTCCTGACATTAGTCACAACATCACCAATAAAACCACTTGCTGCTGTTTTCAGATGAGGTTTGGCTATATTAAACCCCTTTTTAAAAGGGGGACAGCCATTCGAAATAAATTTCTGAATATCCCCCCTAATCCATGTCCGTATTGTGCGCTGGAGCCTATGAATCCCGCAACTCTCCACCAGCTTGATTCATGTAATAGTGCATATATCTTCCATCATCGGATGTGTAGCCTTCCTCATCATTTCAATGCTGTTTCACAGGTCTAAAATGTAGTTTGACAATTACTTTTCCGTATGAGAAAGGGATGTGTTGGTTCTGATCGCCCTCGTAGTTCTATTTGAATATCAGTAATACTGCAAGGTGCGATGTGTAGTGAGGACTGTCGTAACTTAGAGGGGCATAGCGCTGTTCTCATCAGAGATATTTATACAACGGAGTAGGGTACATGACTATCACCGACTAGCTGGTAGTCCACAATGTCACTATAAATAAATATATTATAACGAACCCCATGAATGTCTGCCGGTTGTGGAGCTGCACATTTTAAATGAGGGCCAATGTGAATTTCAACACAGAGTCTGAATGAACCCAAGAATTTCGCCAGACGCCTCTTTAAACACAATATTCCAACCGCCTCCTCGCGAAAAGAATCTTATTAGTGATAGGATTGTGTGTCATAGTTATGTGGGCTAGGGTTGGGTTAGCAGCACATTTCATATTATATTCTTTAACAATGCTGTCGATCGTATTATAAGAACCAACTGTTAGCCTTAGCTTGTTGAACATTTTCGTTTCGTGTCGATGAAATCAACCTTGGCATCATTCTCAGTGAAACTATTCCAGACCCTGGGGTATTGAATTTCAATAAGACCAACTTCATACCGGCTCTTGTAATATGAGTGGTTTAGCCAGTTTTGTTCTTGAATTGCCAAATCTTATTATTTGATAAACTAATTGTGAGGCATTACTAGGCAGCGGCAACAAAAATCCGTTCTTATTCATAGCTCCAATACCTTTCACTAACAAAACACAATGACTAATATTACAAGACTGGTACACGCTTTTATCTTACATCAACTATGTCTTTTCAGAGAGCCATGAATTGAATTTCTGAGGCCATCCTAACCATTTCACAAGTACAAGCTTTTTACGCCCTGTTTTCTTCGAGCCAGCACTTTCTCAATTTTAAACACTTTGTTTTTGTCTACAATTACAGACTGTAACTCAAGCCAGAAAAGGTACCTGTCACCGGCTCCCCACTATTGTCTTTCAGTATATAAACAGGAGGAGCTCCTACCTATACGCTTTGATATTGTAAAAACTCATCTGTAAACGCCTGTCTTCAGAATCCTTTACTTAAAACGCTTCTGTGCTTTGATATCCTAACGGTGTCCCCATCTGAAATTTAAACAGCACTGTTCCATGTGGTTTCAGCGCTTGTATTAAGAGTGTTAAAGACAGTTTTCATTGTTCCTTTACACACGGAGGATCGAGCCATTTTATTGACTCCATGGTATGCAGAGTTGTAAGCAGCAACCATATCTTGTACTACCTCAATATAGCGGGCGCTGAAAGTTAACAGCCGCTAAATATCTCCACATCTTGGTTTTGAGAAAGTCCTATTGAAACGCCAACAACACTTGCTTTGTTTCGCTCTCGATGTGGAAAAATGGTGAATTTTATATTGTGTCATCAATTTTGAAAACCTTATTATAAAAATTCTTTTTCCAGAGTCTGTTTGAAGCTTCTGCAAGGCCCTGTTCCAATATTTCCTTAAAGGCACTTGTCACGCTTAGGCCCCTACTTCCCGCCATTTCAAAAAGTCAAGTCTATTAATTAGGATCCCCACCAAAATGTACAGCTGTCCAAAATGTCCGGCCAAGATTCACACCGATAAAAGAAACTGGATTTGGCACCTTCGTGAAATACATGCATTGTCAGAGGGATTGGAGTTCACACTTACTTGCAGCCAAGATGGCTGTCCGCGACATACCACAGCACAATCTACTTACCGCCAACCTTCAGGAGAAAGCACCAAACAGCAAGTACCAATAAGTTGCCGAACCATCCACCACTGATCCATCCTGACACCTGACACTTTGACTGGCTGCAAGAACTGCAGAACCTGTCCTGAACTAATGAATGTTCTGAAACCACTATTTCATATCAAGCAGTATCACTCCTTTAAAAATGAATACACATTTTTCAGAAAAAAAAATTTTCATCTTGTCAAGCTTTCAAAGGGAACTTTTCCTTGGTCACAGGAGCAGATACTGTACGGGAAACAGGGACAAATGAAGCAGGTTTTGGCACCAGACGACTTGTCAGTATGTACTCATAGCATCAAATTCATATTTCTATTTAGTAATGAAAAAATGCAAAATGTCTACTTAAAAAACAAGAAAAGGAATGACAACATGATCTGCAGACTATAGTGATGGGTATCAATTCTCTACTCATCCACTGTTCCAACTGTATCAGAGTCCTGCAAATTCAGTTGTATTATGATGATGTTGAGACAACAAATCCTCTGGGCTCCAAAACAAAATCCATAAAATGGGGTGCTGTATACGTACTCTACAGAATTTACCCCCAGAATGCAATTCATCCCTAGCTCACATTCACTTATGTGTGTTATTTAATTCAATCGACACAGAGGGAAAAATATGGGCTTGTAAGATACTAGAGCCACTTCTTGAGGACATCAGAGTCCTTGAAAACTCTGGTATAGAAGTTGAAGTTAATGGACAAACTCAAAAGCTGCATGGACACTTTCAATTTTGACAGCAGATAATTTGGCAATACATTCATTGTGTGGCTATGTGGAAAGCTAGCTTTTCAAACAAATGTTGCCAGATTGTTTGATCGATAAGCAGGAAATACAGTCAGTGTTTGATGAAGACAATGTACGAAAAAACGTAACAGGAGAACTATGAGCAACAATGTAAGGTTCTGCGATCCAAGCTCAACTGGTGTTAAAGGAACTCTTGTTTGAACAGTCTGCAATATTTCCATGTAACAGAAAATACATGTGTGGACATAATGCATGATGTACTTGGAGGGTGTGGCTCCTTTGGAAGTGAAGCTGTTGTTGCGCCCACTTCATTTATGAAGAGAAGCTTTTCATTAGAGCAACTTAATCAAAGGATTGCTGGTTTTGACTATGGTTACATGAATGAGAAAAACAAACCAAGTGCCATTATCAATTTGAGATCTTCTGAAAATGCTGTCAGGCAAACTGCTTCCCCAAATGTGGTGTCTCTTGCAAGTTTTACCATTTTTAGTGGGAGATTTCATTAATAGGGGAAGACCAGTTTTGGCATCTGTTCATTTTGTTGAGGGAAATCTGCAGCATTATCTTTGCACCTGTTGTAAGTGTTGGGCTTGCTGTGTTTCTTAAACAGCTCATCATAGATCACCATACGCTTTACAAGAAGTTGTTTTGCCAAAATCTAATTCAAGCACCATTTTATGATACACTATCCAAGAATGCTGTGTTTGTTTGGACCTATTTCTCACTTGTGGTGTATGAGATTTGAGTCAAAGCATAATCCAATGAAAAGGCAAGCGCGTGTGGTATGCAATTTCAAAAATATTGCCAAAACTCTTGCTTATAAACATCAGGTTCAACAAATGTACAATTTCCAAGCTTGGTGACCCGTTTGTAAAAATACAGTGTTGACAATGCCTTTCCTGTGAACATTGGTGCTTTAAAAAAGCTGCTGTTATACTTGAGGGACTTAAATCAGCCCTGCACACTGATTTCACAATGAGTAGCATCATTTATGTTACACATTCGCTGACTGTAAATGGCCACACGTACAGGACTGGATCGGTGCTGCCACTAAAGACACAGCATCACGGGGAGCACTTATTTGGAGAGATCATTCATGTTTTACCACAGGGAGGGGTATTCTTCTTCCTCATTAGAGTACTTGAAGTTAAGTACTTTGACGAGCATTTCTATGCATATGTTGTGCAAAAAACAAAAGACTTTGAAATGATCAATGTAGATGATGTTGCAGATGTTAGGCCTCTTGACATTATGTCAAATTTTAGCACTGAAGAGCTCTATCTCAATCCGAGGTATAAGATTTTGTAGGTGCTTCTGTTGATGGTGATGTCATGTTCAGAATTTACTTTAAAAAACATGGATTTTTGAACTTGTGTTATATATATTGTATTACAAATGAATGTAATGCCTGTTTATATTGTATTACAGATGATTGTAATGCCTGTTTATATTGTATTACAGATGATTGTAATGCCTGTTTATATTGTATTACAGATGATTGTAATGCCTGTTTATATTGTATTTCAAATGAATGTAATGCCTGTTTATATTGTATTTCAAATGAATGTAATGCCTGTTTATATTGTATTTCAAATGAATGTAATGCCTGTTTATATTGTATTTCAAATGAATGTAATGCCTTTTAAGTTTTGAAAAAATGTGCTTTTTAAAAGGGTTTCAAATGAAATCTTAAATAAATGACTAATTAATGTATTTTTGCTTCATTATTTTTATATTAAAGGAAACAATTAATTTACACACAACTAACACTTTTATGTGTGTATCTGGTGTACACATGATTTACACACAACGTGTAGAACTAACACATTCATGTGTTAAGCTGCATAACACAGCAAATGTGTAAAAGTGGTTTACACATTTGCTGTGTTGAATTTAACACAACATGTGTTGTCCCTGAGCACACTCTGTAGATGTGTTAAAATTCAACACATGTTGTGTCATTTTTAACACATCACTTCTTAGGGTGTAATTAGTGTAGTTATTTGATTAGATCTAGCAAGTACATTGTGTTTAAACTTTTTAACTTCAACAAAAGTAATGTTGCTTTTCAACACTATTGCTAGCAGTGGGTTTTTTGTTGAATGAATGTTAGTACAAATTGTGAGTTGTAACTGTTTAACTGGAGTTTATGGTGAAGTAGCTAACTTAAAGAGGCTAATTTTTAGTGCATTCTTTTTACAGTTACAGGGAGGGATAAATAAGCACGCAAGTCTTAATGCCTCTAGATTACAACACTGTAGCTTAAGTTATGGGAAAATAATACAATTTCAGAGATGTTTACATGCAATTTATGCAATTATATTTAGGATAGTGTTAATGTTACTAAGGTTCCATACAACTTGAATTAGAAATGCATTGTTTGTAGAAAGGTTGCCTATTAATATAAATGTGCTTTTGGTATATGAAAGGGATTTATATACGTTTGATACCTAAGAGAAGAAATTTAAGAACGGTTGTACAAACTGAATAGAGATTTAGATATTTCAATAGGGGTTAACTGAAATATGACCTCATTTTATTTTCATTGTAGCCTAAGCAATTGATTTTATATGAATGAAGTAATTGAGAGAACTTTTTTGGCCTTATCTACAGGTGGAGGAGGTGAAAAGGCTACGCAGGGGAGGCCCAGTCCACAGAGGGATATTGAATCACATCGATTCTTCACATCCCAGAGACTTCCAGGGTTTAGAGATTCCCAGTTCAGTGGGCTGGGTGGCGAGCCTACAGGATCGAGACTCTGAACGTAGGCCGTTTCCCTTGATTTATTCTTCATGGTGGAAGGACAAACGAAACCAAACTCATATGGGCCCCAATGTTGAACATCTCTGAACTCTTGTCATCAAAGAACAATTGAGCTCATAGAACTGAAAAGGGTTTCTTTTGTGTGCACACTTTATTCTTTCAGTTAGTTTATCTGTATGTATGCCATATTTCTGTTTAATACCACTTTACTTGAGGTCAAAGAATATTTTCGTTACACTGTTATAATGTTGTCATGACAGTTTTTTTTATTCATTTTTTTTTAATGAAAAATATATTTTGTACCTTTTTTTTGGAGGGTAAAGAAGTCAAGAAGGTTTTTTTTCAATATATTTTAAAAAAAAAAAAACCTTTTAGGAAATGGGTAATTGTTTTTTTCTTTATATCTTAAAAACCAATTTTAATTGGTACCCCTTTACTTAAGGAAGAATCATTACACATTAGTTCACATTTTCGTGTTGTCCACCACGTAAAAACGACAAAAACGTGTCCGTGAACACGTTATCAATAGATTCAAATAACGTCACATTTACACGAACTTCCATGAGACCGGGCTGTAATGACAGAAGTCATAAACGTTTATGACTTGTTTATAAGGTTTATGACACATTCATGACAGTGTCATGTCATAGTTTTGACAGTGTCATGTCATGGTTATGTCGGTACTGTCAAGTAAAGTGTTACCGAAGTGTCTACAGTTTACACTTTCGACCGAAGCCAGTTCTCAGAAGAATGTAAGTCAAAACTGTGGTGGGATTTTAGCTTTGGGTTCAGGAAACAGTGTCTTTAGACTTTCATTTGACTGGGTAACAACTTCATTGTACAGAAGAGGAAACATTTTTGGAGTGGCAGATTACAGAGAAGATTGTAGACATGACCAAAATGTGGTTTTACACTTACTTTATGTTTCTGAGTAGCGTGCCGCCTTAAGAAACAGGAACCAGGCCAGTTTGTGCGTCCACTATATCTAAACACATAAACTTCTGTTGTTTTTAGGATGACAGTAATATAAATACTGATGTTCTGTTCAATATTAAATAGATTTGGAGATAAAACCCTGTGAACAGTTTACATGAAGCAGCACAGCTTTGTGTTCAGGAAACAGTATCTTCAGACTTTAACTTGACTGGGTAAAAACTTCATTGTAGAGAAGATTGTAGTCACGTTCTTTAAATGTGGTTTTAAACTACAGAAATCATATTTACATACATCAACTTCATGTGAAGCCTGCTGCGCTGCTCGCCCATACTGGCCAAAAGAAATCAAAACATATAAAAATCAAATTAACATAACGTAGAATAAACTATAACTTAAAATGTAAAAACAATCATTACAAATGGAAGACAAACACTTAATAATTCCCTTTGACAACCTTATAGATCTAAAAAAAGAATAAAATGATAATTTAGATACAAAACAAACTAAACACAACACGTGAGTTTTAAATAACGGAGGTGGAAATCAATGCTGTGGCACATTTCAGGTAAACACACCGAGGAGGAGGATGACAGAATAAAAGCTGCATAGAATAAATATCACAAATCTCTAATGTAGAGAAGAAAACTTTGGACCATCGTGGGCCGTTTTTACTCTCAAACTGTCTTATTGTAACATATAATTATTTAGAAAGAGGGCTTCTTTTACCATCTTTCATATCTCATCAATTTCTGCTTTTTTCTTGCCAAAAATTTACTTTTTCCACAAAGATAACAATATAAATAGGTAGTTACGTTTTTCTTGCATCTTTTCCCATCTTTCAGGCAGCCGCTGGTTTGTTTACCGGTACAGATTTACAAAAAACAACTAGCAGACTTTTGAAACTTTCCTGTAATACATCCCAGTGTACAGTGTCTACATGTGGGCTGCAGCTAGGTAGCATTTAAATTATCTGGCAATCTGCAGTCAATTCATCATTTTATCAGTGAACAGATTAACGGTAAAAATGCCCACTTTAATTCCCCTGTATTCAAATTGCTTGTTGTATTTAACCATCTGTCTAAAGATATTCAAATCCTAACATTTGAGACGCTAAAACCAGCAAACATTCATCATATTTGCTTTAAAGAACCCCTAATATGCTTTTTTGAATTTTTCCCATCTTTGAGTGAGTTTAGTGTATATATAGATGTATAAAGTACAAAGACACACATTTCACTCAAAATGGAGCTTCCTCTCCAACAGACTTCTCTGCCTGAAAACGTTAGTGATGTCACTGATTGAGAAAGCCAGCCCAGTTTTTCATCTGTGCTGCCCATAGGTGCTGCCTAAGCAAACACAGCCCGCCCAGTGGCTTATTTGAATATGGTTGACCAATCACAACAGCGTGTAGTGAATGTGACATACATAATTCACCTTATTTGTTAAGTGTGGTTCTACACACTGTTGATTATTAACGCAGCACCTTGTTCTTAATATGGTTCTACATGCAGTGACAAACGTAATACATATACATGTAATTTACTGTCCTTAGTCACTTCATGTAATTATGACTGTTCAGGGACCGCGGCCCCTTTAAATGTTCTGAATGTGTGATGACGTTAGACCCTACGGGGTTTTGTTGCTGGTCAGCGCCTTTTTCCTTGTAGAGTTGTTTTCTGGCTAAAAAATAAACGACACACGCACTTGTGTGATCAACGTGAGAAATTGCCTCTTGTAAATCTACTTCAATTTCCACACTGGTGACCCCGACATTAGTCTGCTGGATGGATCCAGAGACACGAAACGATCATGACCACTAACGCTGTTACCCTGAAACTCCCCAAATTCTGGGAATCGTCGGCATCGGCATGGTTCGCCCAGACTGAAGCGCAGTTTGCTCTGCGTGAGATCACCGCGGACACAACAAAGTACTACTACGGCTCTCGGAAATTCAACGGCATCTAGAGTGGTGAGCCTTCTAAAAACTCCTCCGGCAACTGAGAAGTATACGACGTTCAAAGCCCACCTGTTGAAAACGTTTGAACTGTCGGACGCTGAGAGAGCCAGCAGGCTTTTCTCCCTTCAAGGACTGCGTGACAGCAAACCGTCTGAGCTCATGGACCGTATGCTGGATCTCTTGGGTGAGCACAGACCAGATTTTCTGTTCATCCAGCTTTTCCTGCGTCAGCTGCCTTCCCAAGTGAGAGCTGCACTAGCCAACACCACAATCACTGACTGTCGGAGACTGGCTGAAGAGGCTGATAAATTTTTCCTGGCGAGTCAGGGAAGTTGTGTGGCCGCGCTTTTTCCCGCGCACATTGCTCCTCTGACGCCAGATGACTCCACCCTTGTTGCTGCAACAACTTCTCTTCAGCAGCAGTCTTCTGCCCCCCAACTGTCTTCAGGCTTGTGTTTTTACCATGCAAAGTTTGGAACCAAGGCTAACAAATGCCGTTCGCCATGCAGTTTCGGCGGGTCGGGAAACGCCCGGGCCGGCGCTCAGTAGTGGCCATGAGCGTCGGCCGCGTTGGCAGGCTGCTTTTCATCCGTGACAGCATCTCCGGACGGCGTTTTCTGTGCGACACGGGAGCACCAAGGAGCGTCCTACCTGCTTCCCGTTTGGACACGTTGACCGGCAGCCACGGCCCCCCTATGGAAGCTGCTAATGGTAGCCCCATCCGCACATACGGGACGAGGTACGTTGAATTGTGTTTCGAAGGACAGCGGGGCTGACTCCATAAGACTGTCTAGCATGCTCTCAGCCTCAGATGTCTTCCACCGTCTGCTTGCCGGTTTCCCAGCCCTCACTCAGCCCACTTTCTCTGCATCTGCTGTGAAGCATGGTGTGGAGCACCATCTCACCACTACTGGTCCGCCTGTCTACGCCCATGCTCGGCGCCTCGACCCGACCAAGCTTGCCGTGGCAAAGGCTGAGTTTGCGAATATGGAACACCTGGGCATAATCCGCCGATCCAACAGCCCATGGGCGTCGCCCCTCCACCTCGTCCCCAAACCTGGTGGCGAATGGCGCCCCTGTGGGGACTACCGGCGGCTTAATGAGGCAACGACACCTGACCGCTACCCAGTCCCGAACATACAGGATTTTTCAGTGCATCTGGCTGGTAAGGTGATTTTTTCCAAAGTGGACCTCGTCCGGGGATATCATCAGGTGCCTGTACACTCACTGGACATTCCCAAAACGGCAGTGATCACGCCGTTTGGTCTTTTTGAGTTCCTGCGCATGCCGTTCGGCCTTAAAAACGCAGCTCAGTCTTTTCAACGCCTCATGGACTCTGTTTTGCGGGACCTGCCTTTTCTTTTTGTGTACTTGGATGACATCCTGGTAGCGAGCACGTCCACGTCTCAGCACCTGGCACACCTCTGCACCCTGTTTGAGCGGCTTAGCCAACATGGCCTGATTGTCAACCCTGCCAAGTGCCAGTTTGGTCTCTCCACCATTGACTTCCTGGGACACAGAGTCACTAAGGACGGTTCAGTCCCTCTCCCATCAAAGGTGGAGGCGGTCACACATTTCCCACGCCCGCTCACTGTCAAATCCCTGCAAGAGTTCCTCGGCATGGTGAATTTTTACCACCGCTTCATCCCTCGAGCCGCTCAGCTCATGCAGCCCTTGCACGAGGCCTTGAAAGGTAAACCAAAACACGCTGTGGACTGGACTGAGAGCAGGGACAAGGCTTTTGCTGCTACTAAGGCAGCCCTGGCGAACGCCACCATGCTGGCGCATCCTTCTCCTACGGCCTCCATCGCCATCACCTCAGACGCCTCAGACTACGCTGTTGGTGCTGTCTACGAGCAGTGGGTGGACGGGGCCTGGCAGCCACTGGCTTTCTTCAGCCGTCAGTTGCGCCCCATTGAGCGGAAGTACAGCACTTTCGACCGCGAGCTGCTGGGTCTCTACCTCGCCATCAGACACTTTTGTTCCCTGCTGGAAGGTTGACACTTCACTGCTTTTGTGGACCACAAGCCGCTGACTTTTGCTATGGCAAAGGTGGCTGAGCCATGGTTCGCCCGCCAGCAACGTCATCTGTCCTACATTTCAGAGTTCACTACGGACTTGCAGCACGTTGCCGGTAAGGATAACCACGTGGCGGACTGCCTGTCGCGGGCTGTGGCAGGAGCAGTCCATCTTGGTTTGGATTACACCCGCATAGCAGCGGATCAAACTACGGACCCGGACGTGCAACGCCTGAGGACCTCGACTACGGGGCTGCAGGTCGAGGACGTGGTTTTTGGCGATGCCAGCGCCACACTCCTGTGTGACGTCTCCACAGGCAGTCCTCGGCCACTCGTTCCCACGGGATGGAGACGACATGTTTTTGATGCCGTCCATGGTCTCTCCCACCCGGGTTCGAAAGCCTCACAGAGACTGGTTGCAGCAAAGTTTGTTTGGCACGGCCTCAAGAAGGATGTTAGGGACTGGGCTAAGTACACCGACACACTAAAGCCCCGTTGGAGTTTTTCCCGGTTCCGGAGAGACGTTTTGACCATGTCAATGTGGATCTGGTCAGTCCCCTGCCCTCCTCCCATGGGTTCACATACCTGTTAACCATGGTTGACAGGACCACCCGCTGGCCTGAGGCTGTGCCACTGACATCAGTGGCGTCTGTCGACATGACACGGGTATTTATCAGCACCTGGGTTGCCCGTTTCGGTACTCCTTCGGACATATCCTCTGACCATGGCGCGCAGTTCACGTCTGAGCTGTGGAACGCTGTTGCACAGAGCCTCGGAGTGAACCTCCACCACACGACCGCATATCACCCGTAGGCTAATGGGCTCTGTGAACGTTTTCACAGGTCGATGAAGGCTGCCCTGCGGGCCAGCCTTAAGGACAGCACTTGGGTCGACAAGCTCCCATGGGTGATGCTGGGCATCGGGACTGCGCCAAAGGAGGACCTTCAATCCTCTTCCGCGGAGCTTGTTTATGGACAGCCGCTACGGGTTCCAGGGGATTTTGTCCCTAGCACCACGGTTCCTTGGTCTGCTACACTCCAGCGGACTACTCTACTGGACAAGGCAAGGCTTTTCGCACCTGTCCCCACTTCCCGTCACGGCCTCCCTCAGTCACACGTCCTCGCCGGGCTTCAGACGGCCGACTATGTTTTCATTCGCCAAAATGCCCACATGGAACCACTACGCCCGCCCTACGAGGGCCCATTCCGGGTTTTGGAGTCAGTGGACAAACATTTTGTGGTGGACAGGGGCGGTAAACCGGAGCGACTCTCCATTGACCGCCTCAAACCAGCTCACTTGGACGTGGCCAGGCCAATCGACCTGGCTCGGCCCCCACGACGCGGACGGCCTCCGGCCCTGTCCCCACCTCCTGTTTCCCCCTCTCCCAGGCCTCCCACACTACATGCCCCGCACCCGTGTCAGGACGGGAAGCCGGCCTCAGTGGGGCCTCCCCGACCTCCGGTGCAGCGCACCCGTTGTGGTCGGTTAATACGGCCACCTCCCCGTTGACTGTCTGGTTATCTTCTGATATGGTGAATTCTGGGGGGACGTGTGAAGTGAATGTGACATACATAATTCACCTTATTTGTTAAGTGTGGTTCTACACACTGTTGATTATTAACGCAGCACCTTGTTCTTAATATGGTTCTACATGCAGTGATAAACGTAATACATATACATGTAATTTACTGTCCTTAGTCACTTCATGTAATTATCACTGTTCAGGGACCGCGGCCCCTTTAAATGTTCTGAACGCGTGATGACGTTAGACCCTACGGGGTTTTGTTGCTGGTCAGCGCCTTTTTCCTTGTAGAGTTGTTTTCTGGCTAAAAATAAACGCACAATCACGACTCGGTGATCAACGCGAGAAATTGCCTCTTGTAAATCTACTTCAATTTCACCAAGCGGACCAATCAGAGCAGACTGGGCTTTTCAGGAAGGCGGGGCCAAGAGCTCAGACAGAGTGTTTCAGGCAGAGCAGCTGTGGGCAGTATGAGAAACATTATATGTTTTTTGAACATCAAATCATGTAAACCTATTTTAGTGGACCCCAAGAGTACAAATATGATGCTGAAAAGGAATATGATAGGGGCTCTTTAAATGATTAAAAGATCAGTTAGTTCAGCAGGCTAACTTAACAGTCTCTCCAGCTTTCCCACTGAGCGCTGTGTATCTACTTGGATGCAGATGATTGGCCCAGTCAGAGGCTCAGAAAACATTTAGTTTGAAATAACCATACTCGACAGAACACCATTAGCTCTCCTGCTCCAACACTACAGTTCAGATGAACCCGGACTCAAAATTACAACAGAGTACCCTTAACACGCCAGAGAAAATAACATCAGTGGAAGAACGTTGATGTGAAACCTCAAGATGAAGAATAATGTTTGAAATCCAAAACATTGTTTTCAACTCAATGATGTGGTGTGAAGATGCATCACCAGCTCTGACAGTTCAAAACATGATTCTTCATCTGGAGGATTATTAACAATAAATACATTTCAGTGACACGGCCATTTTATATACAATAACATACTTCACACATTTACCGTAGAAAAATATTCTAACCATAGTTACTTATTGATAAAATAAAGACTGTGAAGCAAAAAGGCAAAGTGCAAAAACAACAGAGGCCCTACATGGTTGTGCCATCGTCTCATGTAACCAATGGTAACCACTTTTAAAAGAAAATACCCACTTTGTTTTTTGGGTAAAGGAGATCAAATGTTCCACGTTGTCCTGACAGCGGTTTTTGCTGCTGCAATATGGAGGAAAAACAGGCACAAACATCCTGTCTGAGGCCTCCGTTTGGTTAAATATTTGTCCCTTTATGATACAGTAAAAACAGAATAAATAATATTTGAGTGAAAAGTAGTTTTTCACGAACAGAAAGGTCTTTTTGGTAGTTGATGTTGCTCCACAGTGCAGACAGAATGAGGACGTCTGAAGTCCCAAACATCCCAGAAAAATATCCGTGGTTACGCCTGTTGTACCGTGTGGGAGCTGGTGTGTCCGTGTCAGGGCTTTTCAGTCGTTTTTACAGCTGCAATTAGCCTTTCGCCAAGGCCCCTTTAGTTACTATTGCTTCGTCCAACAAACAAATGGTCAAAAACGACCAGTGCGACAGATTGCCATGACGGGAAGAGGTATACCCGTCGTGTCAGTGACCTTTTTTGAGCAATACCTCCGCGATATCCTCCAGATCGAGGCAAAAGGGGTTACAGCAGCGGTTCTCAAAGTGTGGGGACCTACTGGCGGGAATAGAGACGTGACAGGTGGGTCGCCAAACCGGGAGGAAATTTTTCTTTTTTTTTACAATGCATTCGGTCCTTTAACTTCCGACTTTTAGAAGCTGGATATATCGTTTGTTGCGTAAATATAAATGTGGATAACGTTAGTGATAGTGACATGCTTGCTACAGTTGCGTTTCTACAGATGAATCGACAGCAACGTTTTATTTCTCTGATTCACGGCTTTGTTCTAGCGCCGCTGGGCCTCCCTCTCTACAGTCTCTCTCTATGTCTCTCCACCATATAACGCTCTCTCTCTTCAGTCTCTCTCTATGTCTCTCCACCATATAACGCTCTCTCTCTTCAGTCTCTCTCTATCTCTCTCCACCATATAACTCTCTCTCTCTCTTCAGTCTCTCTCTCTGTCTCTCCACCATATAACGCTCTCTCTCTTCAGTCTCTCTCTATCTCTCTCCACCATATAACTCTCTCTCTTCAGTCTCTCTCTATCTCTCTACCATATAACGCTCTCTCTCCAGTCTCTCTCTATCTGCTCCACCATATAACGCCACCATGCTTTCGGGCAGTTGTTGAGCTCCTCCAATGAGGATTTTAAAATGAATGCGCTGTCGATATCGTCTGTAACAGACGCGATGGAGGAATCTACACATCTCAGTTCTCCAGCGGCAGCCACCTGATGTAAACAAATCCAACCCAAGCGTTCTTTGGTGACGTGGTTGATTCTGTTACTGTTGATCATCTGTCCGACAATCTGATTGGTCCGAACAGATCCTGTTCGGGCAATGCTTCTCAACGGAGCGAGTCCAGACCGAACTTCCCGACCTCGAATTTTGTGGGCGGGGCTAAGTTCGGCTGGCATCCAGGCTACATAACCACTGAAAACTGTCAAAAAAATCTAACCAGAAATGTGCTGATTGATCCGTTGTTTTGATACATTAAACCACGTTATAAAGCCCATGAGAACCGTTGGGAGTCAACCCACAGCCGCTCCACTGCCCTGCTGAAAATGAAGAAACGCCTCAGATGTCAGATAACGTCCATAATAATTGGACTTTGGGTTCGATTTTCTTAAAGTTTTCAGTGGTTATGAGGAGCAATATGAGAGAGAAATTTGGTAATCACTGATCATTGTTTACGTTACATTAAACCTCGTTTTTATTCATTAGTAAGCTACAGGACAGCGTCTTTCAAACATGACCTGCGCGGAGAAAAAGAAAAAAAAAAAAATGAATGCGTCATTGTACCCAGCACTTCTGGAAATGTACTTCTAAATGCGTCTCTGTCCAGCACATTTCAAACCAAACTAACGCCCATTTTACCCGTGACTCAATCTGGAAAATAATTCGATTTCGTATTTTTGACCCTCTGAATTTACCGTTGGATAAGCCTAGGCATGATACAGGACAGCTTAGGACGCTCCAGGCTGCAGCCATACCCGCCTCCACTAGACTAGAGAGTGACTGCGTGTGTTTGTGTGTGTGTGTGTGTGTGACTATAAATGCAGCCGTGTGAGAGCAAACCGTCCTTACAGCTTATTACACCGACATCACCACCATTGTGCAATGCAAAACAGGCTCATTGCAGCCACTAATACAGGGAGAATAGACCTTTCTTGCCAAATGGATTTCTGTTCCTTTTTAACTTTTAACACTTTTATTTCTTTTCTATTTTTGAACTTGATACAAATTTTGACCCAGCTGCACTTTTATTTTCTTTAATTTTGAACTTGCTGTTATTTGATGTAGATAGTTAGTTGCATTTCGATACAACTTGTTACTTCAATAAATTGGAACATTTTAAGCTTGTGCGTATTTCATTAGCATTGTGTTGGGGCGCGAGGGGGGCAGGTGGGGCTTGAAAAATTCCCCCTTGTCCAAAGTGGGGAATGACCGAAAAGTTTGAGAACCACTGGGTTACAGTATGCAGTGGAGGGATATATTCAAATGTTCGACTTTGTTGTAAACTGACGAAAAATAAAGTTGGGGAGCTCAAAGACCCAACACAACAGCAGCTAATGTAGCTAGCATTAGCTAACATGTTAACTAATGTTGGCTAAAGCTAAAGGGCTCGTTAAACTTAGCTTAGAGAGTATGTTAACATTCTGGCAATGATATCCATGGTAATCATAACTTTGGTCCAATTTGTGTTCTTGCCTCTAGTTAGTAGATCTAGACAACACGGTAACTAGTTAGCTGTTAGCCTTAGCTTTGAGCAGACGTATTTATGCTTTGTAATGTTTGACACATTTAACTGGGAGCGGGGCCGTCCACACTGTTTTATCCACTGTAGGCACCGCTCACGTTGGCCCTCATTTATGAAACGTTTTCTCTTGAACATGAACGATTTATTTGTACCATTGACCGAGCTATTTCGGCTTGTTTTTCCAGCCCCTCTGCTGTCAGAAGACAGGGTCGGGGTGGTGGTCCAGCACCAGGAGGACACGCACTCTCCCTCAGCTGTTGCCTCGTTCTGACTCATGAAAAAAACGAGTAAAATAAAAGACACTGCATAAACTCTGCTACCGTGTGTTTATTTAAATATAAGTACACCTACATGTAGGCCTAAGAGATTGCAATATAAGCCTGTATATTACTAGGACTATAGAATACATGTGTCAAGGATGTAGGCTATTAACTTCAGCTGGAGTCCGATTTATGATCTCTTTCCATTCCGCATTCTTTCTACAGCCTTTAATACCAGTTTTCAGGCTGCCAAATAGTAAACACGTTAGTGCAAATGAATCCTCCAGACAATCTGGGTATCTAGTGTCCGATTTACAAACGCCGTGGGCGCACCGCTTCACCATCTTGCTTGGAGTCAATGTTTGTCGGACCTGCTGACATAGTAACGGTTGCTATGATGTGTGATTGGACAATGGCCGTTTTGGGGGAGGGGCCGGCGAGAGGTCAATTGTTTGTTTGTTTTAAATCCTAAATTAAATTAATCATGAATCAGTCATTTCTTTTCTCACTGAATTGATTTTTTGGCCTTGTTTTTTTTCCTTGGTTGAACATTTTTAAAGTTACAAAGATTGAGGGTGAAATCAGTTTCTTATACCAATATTTTCTCTGGTACCAATTATATTTTTACTCCTTTCAGGTTCCAAGCAATATGTTTATTATGTGGGGATTAGGGTTAGGTTTGGGTTAGGGTTAGGGTTATATTAATGTTAATGGGTAACTTAACAAATAATACCAGGACATTCTGAGAATGTTATGAGAATGTTTTTTCTAAACATTATGAGAATGTTCATCAAGCATAAATACAGTGATAAAGACGTTCCGAAAATGTTGTTCTAAGAACGTTTTCTATCAACAACAACTAGCTAGCTAGCTAGATACGTTGCCTAGCAACTGTTAACCAGAGGTAATAGTCCAGGTGCCAGAAAGTAAAAATCCTGCCATGTTTTTGGATCTGCCTCTACATCTAGAACAGGTGTTTTCACTAACGAGCTCATCTACCTGGTAGAGGAGCTGGTTTAGTGATGGTTGGGACAGCTGCTGGACAGGATTTCTACTTTCTGGCACCTGGACTATACACCTCTGCTGTTAACAGACCGGCTGAGATGTCAGTTAGTGGTGATTGCTAGCTAGCTCTTAACAGCATTTATGAACAGCAAACATTGTTTTAGTTGATTGATTTTTGACATCAAATAAGATTTTTAGTAACGTTAACGTTCTAACAGTTTTTTCTAACAGTTAATATTACCCCTACATTGACTGCTATGAGGCTGATTTCACTCAATCTGTTTTAAGTTTTCAGTTAAATTAAAGTTAACGACAAGTACTCTTCTTTACTCCTAAATGTCATTTTACAATATCTCAAGACAAATCCAGCAAGCTAACGGTACGTTAAAATGTAACGTTACACATAGAGTAAAGTTACGTCACATAAATCAACAGTAGCCACATCCAGCAACACGGAGCCCAGCTAACGTTAGCTCCCCAAACATTAGCCATGTTGAATCCTGCTGTCAGTCATATATTAACAGCTTATGTTGTCAGCTTACCTCATGCCTTTACACGATTTTCCTTTCAGTAAAGTAAATTAAAACTTAATCCATGTCTTGATGAGTTAAAATAACGTCAATCCAGAAAGGATTCCTACTTCAGCAGCAAAGTCTCCGCATTACTAACCGCGGTGAAGATAGTTTAATATTTGACATTCGTCGGTTTTCGCGGATGTTACCTTCAATAGTTCCGTGTCAATACTTCGATTTCCCCCAGTTTCTGGGTATGTTGTAGAGCTTATTTAGACAGACGTTTCACACTTATTTTTAACTCAAAATCACCAAAAATGTGGACACAGTTTAAAGCGCAAAGAACTGAATGTCTGTCCAACGCGCCCGTCACAATAGGCGTACTTAGGGACCGTCGTAAAATTGCAACTCCACTAATTTTAATCTTCATTAACTTTTTTGTTTTACAACATAGACATCTCAAACCACTTCCATTAAAGAGAGGGAGAGCCATTAAACATTTCACACTTGTTAATTAGTAAAAATAAATAAATGTAAATAAAGATGTAGGCTAAGTTACCAATAAATATGGTAGTTTCAACCATTTTCTAATTAATGAATATATTGACATCAAACCACCTGTAATATGTCTCAGACATCTTATCACAACTTTCACAGCTATTGGTTTGTAGAAAAGGTTAGCAAATCCCATAGAATCCTCATCAGTGACCTATAGTCTATGAATGCATATTTAAAGCTTTTCAACGCAATGGCTTGCTCAATTTTGAATAAAATCACATCAAACCACCTGCATTATCTCTCAGACATCTTTTCAAAACTTTCACAGTAGTTAGTTTGTGAAAAAGTCTTTAGCAAATCCCATAGAATCCCATCGCGATCAGTGACCTATAGTCTATAAATGCATATGTAAAGCTTTTCAATGCAATGGCTTGCTCAATTTTGAATATAATCACATCAAACCACCTGTAATATGTCTTTGGCCTCCTCTTACAAATTTCACAGCTGTTAATTTGTGAAAGAGTCTTTAGCAAATTCTATAGCATCCTCAATGCATATTTAAAGCTTTTCAATTCATTGGCTTGCTCATTTTTTACTATAATCACATCAAACCGCCTGTAATATGTCTCTGGCATCCTCTTACAAATTTCACAGCAGTTAGTCTGTGAAAAAGTACTTAGCAAATCCCGTAGCATCCTTATCAGTGACCTATAGTCTATAAATGCATATTTAAAGCTTTTCAATTCATTGGCTTCCTCATTTTTTAATATAATCACATCAAACCGCCTGTAATATGTCTCTGGCAGCCTCTTACAAATTTCACAGCTGTTAGTCTGTGAAAAAGTAGTTAGCAAATCCCGTAGCATCCTCATCAGTGACCTATAGTCTATGAATGCATATTGAAAGCTTTTCAATTTTATGGCTTGCTCATTTTTGAATATAATCACATCAAACCACCTGCATTATGTCTCAGACATCTTTTCAAAACTTTCACAGCAGTTAGTTTGTGAAAACGTCTTTAGCAAATCCCGTAGCATCCTGTTCAGTGACCTATAATTATATATAAAATGCATATTTGAAGGTCATCAATTCAATGGCTTGCTCATTTATGAATAGTTTGGCATCAAACCACCTGTAATATGTCTCAGACATCCTTTTACAAATTTCACAGCTGTAAGTTTGTGAAAGTCTTTATCAAAACCTTTAGCTTCCGCATAACTGACATGATGTCTATAACATGCATATATAAAGATTATTATTTTAATAGGTTTCTCATTTATGAATGTATTGACATCAAACCACTTGTAATATGTCTCAGACATTCTCCACAACTTAACTTTCAGCGCTGTTAGTTTGTGAAAAAGTATTTAGCAAACCCCTAGCATCCTCATCGGTGACCTATAGTCTATTAAATGCATATTAAAAGATTATCAATTTAGTAGGTTGGTCATTTTTGAATATATTCATATCAAAACACCTGTAATATGTCTCAGCCATCCGATTATACATTTCACAGCTGTTATTTTGTGAAAATGTCTTTAGCAAATGCCTTAGCATCCACATAACTGACCTATTGACTAGGCTATAAAATGCATATATAAGGTTAGCAATTTAATAGGTTTCTCATTTCTGAATATATAGCCCAAACCACCTGCAATATTTCTCAGACATCTTTTTACATCTTCACAGCTGTTAGTTTGTGATAAAGTCTATGAAGTGCATATTTAATAAAAAATATTATTTTAATAGGTTTCTCATTAATGATTATATTGATATCAAACCACCTGTAATATTTTTCAGAAATCTTTTACAACTTTCACAGCTGTTAGTTTGTGGGGAAAAAAAACTTTGAAATACCTTATCAATATCCCTGATCTGTTGGCTATTTAATGCATGTATAAAGGTTATTATTTCAACACATTTCTCAATTCTGATGGTGGTGGCGGGCCGAATAGGGACGGGGTTTCATTTCCTTGTTTTGGTGCCTGGAGCATCGATGTTGTGGCGCTGCGTTGCCGGCTGGCTGGTGGCTGGATTGGACATAGTGGTTGGGGTGCTGGCAGCTGTGGAGTGTGGCTGTGTTTTCCTGTGGGGAATCTGGCACCGGGACATGGCAGTCTGTTCAGTTTTTGCTGAACACAGAATTTAATAGTCTGTAGTACGGGGCAGCGCCTGAAGATAAGGAGGCCCTCTAGCAAGGTAGACTTGTCTCAAAAAACACAACAGGCTAGCCCCTATAATGTGCTGTGCATTTTTCTGTACTTCTTTTATACATTTAAGTCATTTTTGATAAATTGATAATCTTTAAATATGCATTTTATGGACTATAGGTCACTGATGAGGATGCTAATGGATTTGCTAAAGACTTTTTCACAAACTAACAGCTCTAAAAGTTGTGATAAGATGTCTGAGGCAATACAGGTGTTTTGATGTCAATATATTCAGAAATGAGAAAGTGTTGAAATAATAACCTTTAAATATGCATTAAATAGCCAACAGATCAGGGATATTGATAACGTATTTTAAAGTTTTTTCCCCACAAACTAACAGCTGTGAAAGTTGTGAGCGATGCCAGAGACATATTCCAGGTGGTTTGATGTGATTATATTAAAAAATGAGGAAGCCATTGAATTGAAAAGCTTTAAATATGCATTGAGGATGCTATAGGATTTGCAAACTACTTTTTTCGCAAACTAACAGCTGTGAAATTTGTGATAGGATGTCAGAGACATATTACAGGTGGTTTGATGTGATTATATTCAAAAATGAGGAAGCCAATTGATTTGAAAATCTTTAAATATGCATTATATTGAGGATGCTACGGGATTTGCTAAGTACTTTTCACAAACTAACAGCTGTGAAATTTGTGATAAGATGCCTGAGAAATATTACAGGAGGTTTGATGTGATTTTATTCAAAATTGAGCAAGTCATTGCATTGAAAAGCTTTAAATATGCATTTATAGACTATAGGTCACTGATGAGGATGCTACGGGATTTGCTAAAGACCTTTTCACAAACTAACTGCTGTGAAAGTTCTGGGGGGATGCCTGAGACATATTACAGGTGGTTTGATGTGATTATAGTAAAAAAATGAGCAAGCCAATGAATGGAAAAGCTTTAAATATGCATTTATATACTATAGGTCACTGATAAGGATGCTATGGGATTTGCTAAGGACTTTTTCACAAACTAACAGCTGTGAAATTTGTGAGAGGATGCCAGAGACATATTACAGGTGGTTTGATGTGATTATATTCATAAATGAGGAAGCCATTGAATTGAAAAGCTTTATATATGCATTTATAGACTATAGGTCACTGATGAGGATGCTACGGGATTTGCTAACTACTTTTTCACAAACTAACAGCTCTAAAAGTTGTGATAAGATGTCTGAGGCATTACAGGTGTTTTGATGTCAATATATTCAGAAATGAGAAAAGTGTTGAAATAATAACCTTTAAATATGCATTAAATAGCCAACAGATCAGGGATATTAATAACGATTTTTAAAGTTTTTTTTCCCCACAAACTAACAGCTGTGAAAGTTGTGGAGGATGCCAGAGACATATTACAGGTGGTTTGATGTGATTATATTAAAAATGAGGAAGCCATTGAATTGAAAAGCTTTAAATATGCATTGAGGATGCTATAGGATTTGCTAAGTACTTTTTTCGCAAACTAACAGCTGTGAAAGTTGTGATAGGATGCCAGAGACATATTACAGGTGGTTTGATGTGATTATATTCAAAAATGAGGAAGCCAATGAATTGAAAATCTTTAAATATGCATTGAGGATGCTACGGGATTTGCTAAGTACTTTTTCACAAACTAACAGCTGTGAAATTTGTGATAAAATGTCTGAGACATATTACAGGAGGTTTGATGTGATTATATTCAAAATTGAGCAAGTCATTGCATTGAAAAGCTTTAAATATGCATTTATAGACTATAGGTCACTGATGAGGATGCTACGGGATTTGTGAAAGACCTTTTCACAAACTAACAGCTGTGAAAGTTCTGGGGGGATGCCTGAGACATATTACAGGTGGTTTGATGTGATTATAGTAAAAAATGAGCAAGCCAATGAATTGAAAAGCTTTAAATATGCATTCATAGACTATAGGTCACTGATGAGGATTCTATGGGATTTGCCAAAGACTTTTTCACAAACTAACAGCTGTGAAAGTTCTGGGAGGATGCCTGAAACATATTACAGGTGGTTTGATGTGATTATAGTAAAAAATTAGCAAGCCAATGAATTGAAAAGCTTTAAATATGCATTTATATACTATAGGTCACTGATAAGGATGCTATGGGATTTGCTAAGGACTTTTTCACAAACTAACAGCTGTGAAATTTGTGAGAGGATGCCAGAGACATATTACAGGTGGTTTGATGTGATTATATTCATAAATGAGGAAGCCATTGAATTGAAAAGCTTTATATATGCATTTATAGACTATAGGTCACTGATGAGGATGCTACGGGATTTGCTAACTACTTTTTCACAAACTAACAGCTGTGAAATTTGTCAGAGGATGCCAGAGACATATTACAGGTGGTTTGATGTGATTATATTCAAAAATGAGGAAGCCATTGAATTGAAAAGCTTTAAATATGCATTGAGGATGCTATAGAATTTGCTAAAGACTTTTTCACAAACTAACAGCTGTGAAATTTGTTATAGGATGCCAGAGACATATTACAGGTGGTTTGATGTGATTATATTCATAAATGAGGAAGCCATTGAATTGAAAAGCTTTATATATGCATTTATAGACTATAGGTCACTGATGAGGATGCTACGGGATTTGCTAACTACTTTTTCACAAACTAACAGCTCTAAAAGTTGTGATAAGATGTCTGAGGCATTACAGGTGTTTTGATGTCAATATATTCAGAAATGAGAAAAGTGTTGAAATAAAAACCTTTAAATATGCATTTAAAAGCTAATGGGATAGTTTTAAAGACTTTTTCCACAAACTAACAGCTGTGAAAGTTGGGGTAGGATGCCAGAGACATATTCAGGTGGTTTGATGTGATTATATTAAAAAATGAGGAAGCCAATGAATTGAAAAGCTTTAAATATGCAATCATCGACTATAGGTCTGTAGGATGCTACGGGATTTGCTAACTACTTTTCACAAACTAACAGCTGTGAAATTTGTGATAAGATGTCTGAGACATATTACAGGAGGTTTGATGTGATTTATTCAAAAATGAGGAAGCCATTGAATTGAAAAGGCTTTAAATATGCATTGAGGATGCTATAGGATTTGCTAACTACCTTTTTTCACAAACTAACAGCTGTGAAATTTGTGATAGGATGCCAGAGACATATTACAGGTGGTTTGATGTGATTATATTCAAAAGAGGAAGCCATTGAATTGAAAATCTTTAAATATGCATTTTATATTGAGGATGCTAACGGGATTTGCTAAGTACCTTTTTACAAACTAACAGCTGTGAAATTTGTGATAAGATGCCAGAGAAATATTACAGGAGGTTTGATGTGATTATATTCAAAAATGAGCAAGTCATTGCCGTAGAAAGCTTTAAATATGCATTTATATATATAGGTCACTATTAGAGGATGCTAATGGGATTTGTTAAAGACCTTTTCACAAACTAACAGCTGTGAAAGTTCTGGGGGGATGCCTGACACATATTACAGGTGGTTTGATGTGATTTATAGTAAAAATGAGCAAGCCAATGAATTGAAAAGCTTTAAATATGCATTCATAGACTATAGGTCACTGATGAGGATGCTAGGGATTTGCTAAATACTTTTCACAAACTAACAGCTGTGAAATTCTGGGAGGATGCCAGAAACATATTAAAGGTGGTTTGATGTGATTATATTAAAAAATTAGCAAGCCAATGAATTGAAAAGCTTTAAATATGCATTTATATATAGGTACTGATAAGGATGCTATGGGATTTGCTAAAGACTTTTCACAAACTAACAGCTGTGAAATTTGTGATAGGATGCCAGAGACATATTACAGGTGGTTTGATGTGATTATATTCATAAAATGAGGAAGCCATTGAATTGAAAAAGCTTTATATATGCATTTATAGACTATAGGTCACTGATGAGGATGCTACGGATTTGCTAACTACTTTTCACAAACTAACAGCTGTGAAATTTGTGAGAGGATGCCAGAGACATATTACAGGTGGTTTGATGTGATTATATTCAAAAAAGGAAGCCATTGAATTGAAAAGCTTTAAATATGCATTGAGGATGCTATAGAATTTGCTAAAGACTTTTTCACAAACTAACAGCTGTGAAATTTGTTATAGGATGCCGGAGACATATTACAGGTGGTTTGATGTGATTATATTCATAAAAAGGAGCAGCCATTGAATTGAAAAGCTTTATATATGCATTTATAGACTATAGGTCACTGATGAGGATGCTACGGGATTTGCTAACTACTTTTTCACAAACTAACAGCTGTAAAATTTGTGAGAGGATGCCTGAGGCATATTACAGGTGGTTTGATGTGATTATATTCAAAAATGAGAAAAGTCATTGAATTAATAAGCTTTAAATATGCATTAAATACAACAGATGTGGGATATTGATAACTATTTTAAAGTTTTTTCACAAACTAACAGCTGTGAAAGTTGTGATGGATGCCAGAGACATATTACAGGTGGTTTGATGTGATTATATTCAAAAATGAGGAAGCCATTGAATTGAAAATCTTTAAATATGCATTTTTGAGGATGCTGCGGATTTGCTAAGTACTTTTCAACAAACTAACAGCTGTGAAATTTGTGATAAAGGATGTCTGAGACATATTACAGGTGGTTTGATGTGATTATATTCAAAAATGAGCAAGCCATTGAATTGAAAAGCTTTAAATATGCATTTATAGACTATTGGTCACTGATGAGGATGCTACTGGATTTTGTTAAAGACCTTTTCACAAACTAACAGCTGTGAAAGTTCTGGGGGATGCCTGAGACATATTACAGGTGGTTTGATGTGATTATATTAAAAAATGAGCAAGCCAATGAATTGAAAAGCTTTAAATATGCATTCATAGACTATAGGTCACTGATGAGGATTCTATGGGTTTGCTAACTACTTTTTCACAAACTAACAGCTGTGAAATTTCGGGAGGATGCCTGAGACATATTACAGGTGGTTTGATGTGATTATATTAAAAAAAAATTAGCCGCATTGAATTGAAAAGCTTTAAATATGCATTTATATACTATAGGTACTGATAAGGATGCTATGGGATTTGCTAAGGACTTTTCACAAACTAACAGCTGTGAAATTTGTGATAGGATGCCAGAGACATATTACAGGTGGTTTGATGTGATTATATTCATAAATGAGGAAGCCATTGAATTGAAAAGCTTTATATATGCATTTATAGACTATAGGTCACTGATGAGGATGCTACGGGATTTGCTAACTACTTTTTCACAAACTAACAGCTGTGAAATTTGTCAGAGGATGCCAGAGACATATTACAGGTGGTTTGATGTGATTATATTCAAAAATGAGGAAGCCATTGAATTGAAAAGCTTTAAATATGCAATTGAGGATGCTATAGAATTTGCTAAAGACCTTTTCACAAACTAACAGCTGTGAAATTTGTTATAGGATGCCAGAGACATATTACAGGTGGTTTGATGTGATTATATTCATAAATGAGGAAGCCATTGAATTGAAAAGCTTTATATATGCATTTATAGACTATAGGTCACTGATGAGGATGCGCAGGGATTTGCTAACTACTTTTCACAAACTAACAGCTGTAAAAGTTGTGGGAGGATGCCTGAGCACATTACAGGGGTTTGATGTGATTATATTCAAAAAATGAGAAAAGCGTTGAAATAAAAAGCTTTAAATATGCATTAAATAGCCAATAGTACTGTGGATATTAATAACGTATTTTAAACTTTTTTCACAAACTAACAGCTGTGAAATTTGTGAGAGGATGCCAGAGACATATTACAGGTGGTTTGATGTGATTATATTCAAAAATGAGGAAGCCATTGAATTGAAAAGCTTTAAATATGCATTTTTGAGGATGCTATAGGAACTTTGCTAACTACTTTTTCGCAAACTAACAGCTGTGAAATTTGTGATAGGATGCCAGAGACATATTACAGGTGGTTTGATGTGATTATATTCAAAAATGAGGAAGCCATTGAATTGAAAATCTTTAAATATGCATTTTGAGGATGCTACGGGATTTGCTAAGTACTTTTCACAAACTAACAGCTGTGAAATTTGTGATAGGATGCCAGAGACATATTACAGGTGGTTTGATGTGATTATATTCAAAATTGAGCAAGCCATTGAATTGAAAAGCTTTAAATATGCATTTATAGACTATAGGTCACTGATGAGGATGCTACGGGATTTGCTAAAGACCTTTTCACAAACTAACAGCTGTGAAAGTTCTGGGGGGATGCCTGAGACATATTACAGGTGGTTTGATGTGATTATAGTAAAAAATGAGCAAGCCAATGAATTGAAAAGCTTTAAATATGCATTCATAGACTATAGGTCACTGATGAGGGTCTACGGGATTTGTAAAGACCTTTTCACAAACTAACAGCTGTGAAAGTTCTGGGAGGATGCCTGAGACATATTACAGGTGGTTTGATGTGATTATATTCAAAAATGAGCAAGCCATTGAATTGAAAAGCTTTAAATATGCATTTATATACATAGGTTGTAAGGATGCTATGGGATTTGTAACTAAGACTTTTTCACAAACTAACAGCTGTGAAATTTGTTATAGGATGCCAGAGACATATTACAGGTGGTTTGATGTGATTATATTCATAAATGAGGAAGCCATTGAATTGAAAAGCTTTATATATGCATTTATAGACTATAGGTCACTGATGAGGATGCTACGGGATTTGCTAACTACTTTTTCACAAACTAACAGCTGTGAAATTTGTGAGAGGATGCCAGAGACATATTACAGGTGGTTTGATGTGATTATATTCAAAAATGAGGAAGCCATTGAATTGAAAAGCTTTAAATATGCATTGAGGATGCTACAGAATTTGCTAAAGACTTTTTCACAAACTAACAGCTGTGAAATTTGTTATAGGATGCCAGAGACATATTACAGGTGGTTTGATGTGATTATATTCATAAATGAGGAAGCCATTGAATTGAAAAGCTTTATATATGCATTTTATAGACTATAGGTCACTGATAAGGATGCTACGGGATTTGCTAACTACTTTTCACAAACTAACAGCTGTAAAATTTGTGAGAGGATGCCGAGACATATAACAGGTGTTTGATGTGATTATATTCAAAAATGAGAAAAGCGTTGAATTAAAAAGCTTTAAATATGCATTAAATAGAAGATGGGATATTGATAACGATTTGTAAAGACTTTTTCACAAACTAACAGCTGTGAAATTTGTGATGGGATGCCAGAGACATATTACAGGTGGTTTGATGTGATTATATTCAAAAATGAGGAAGCCATTGAATTGAAAATCTTTAAATATGCATTTATAGACTATAGGACTGAGGATGCTACGGGATTTGCTAAGTACTTTTTCACAAACTAACAGCTGTGAAATTTGTGATAGGATGCCAGAGACATATTCCAGGTGGTTTGATGTGATTATATTCAAAAATGAGGAAGCCATTGAATTGAAAAGCTTTAAATATGCATTTAAATAGGTACTGAGGATGCTACGGGATTTGCTAAAGACTTTTCACAAACTAACAGCTGTGAAAGTTCTTGGGAGGATGCCTGAGACATATTACAGGTGGTTTGATGTGATTATATTCAAAAATGAGCAAGCCAATGAATTGAAAAGCTTTAAATATGCATTCATAGACTATAGGTCACTGATGAGGATGCTATGGGATTTGCTAACGACTTTTCACAAACTAACAGCTGTGAAATTTGTGGGAGGATGCCAGAGACATATTACAGGTGGTTTGATGTGATTATATCAAAAATGAGCAAGCAAGTGAATTGAAAAGCTTTAAATATGCATTAAAATAGACTGATAGGATGCTATGGGATTTGCTAAAGACTTTTCACAAACTAACAGCTGTGAAATTTGTTAGGATGCCAGAGACATATTACAGGTGGTTTGATGTGATTATATTCATAAATGAGGAAGCCATTGAATTGAAAAGCTTTATATATGCATTTATAGACTATAGGTCACTGATGAGGATGCTACGGGATTTGCTAACTACTTTTCACAAACTAACAGCTGTGAAATTTGTCAGAGGATGCCAGAGACATATTACAGGTGGTTTGATGTGATTATATTCAAAAATGAGGAAGCCATTGAATTGAAAAGCTTTAAATATGCATTTAAGATGCTATAGAATTTGCTAAAGACTTTTCACAAACTAACAGCTGTGAAATTTGTTAGAGGGATGCCAGAGACATATTACAGGTGGTTTGATGTGATTATATTCATAAATGAGGAAGCCATTGAATTGAAAAGCTTTATATATGCATTTATAGACTATAGGTCACTGATGAGGATGCTACGGGATTTGCTAACTACTTTTCACAAACTAACAGCTGTGAAATTTGTGAAAGGATGCCAGAGACATATTACAGGTGGTTTGATGTGATTATATTCAAAAATGAGAAAACCATTGAAATAAAAAGCTTTAAATATGCATTAAATAGCACAGATGGGATATTATAACGTGATTTTTAAAGATTTTTCACAAACTAACAGCTGTGAAATTTGTGATAGGATGCCAGAGACATATTACAGGTGGTTTGATGTGATTATATTCAAAAATGAGGAAGCCATTGAATTGAAAAGCTTTAAATATACGTCATTGAGTAGATGCTATAGGATTTGCTAACTACTTTTTTACAAACTAACAGCTGTGAAATTTGTGATAGGATGCCAGAGACATATTACAGGTGGTTTGATGTGATTATATTTCAAAAATGAGGAAGCCATTGAATTGAAAAGCTTTAAATATGCATTGAGGATGCTACGGGATTTGCTAAGTACTTTTCACAAACTAACAGCTGTGAAATTTGTGAGAGGATGCCAGAGACATATTACAGGTGGTTTGATGTGATTATATTCAAAAATGAGGAAGCCATTGAATTGAAAAGCTTTAAATATGCATTATAGACTATAGGTAACTGATGAGGATGCTACGGGATTTGCTAACTACTTTTCACAAACTAACAGCTGGGAAATTTGTGGGGATGCCAGAGACATATTACAGGTGGTTTGATGTGATTATATTCAAAAATGAGGAAGCCATTGAATTGAAAAGCTTTAAATATGCATTATAGACTATAGGTCACTGATGAGGATTCTACGGGATTTGCTAAAGACTTTTCACAAACTAACAGCTGTGAAAGTTCTGGGAGGATGCCTGAAACATATTACAGGTGGTTTGATGTGATTATATTCAAAAATGAGGAAGCCATTGAATTGAAAAGCTTTAAATATGCATTTATATACTATAGGTCACTGATAAGGATGCTATGGGATTTGTTAACGACTTTTCACAAACTAACAGCTGTGAAATTTGTGGGAGGATGCCAGAGACATATTACAGGTGGTTTGATGTGATTATATTCATAAATGAGGAAGCCATTGAATTGAAAAGCTTTATATATGCATTTATAGACTATAGGTCACTGATAAGGATGCTACGGATTTGCTAACTACTTTTTACAAACTAACAGCTGTGAAATTTGTCAGAGGATGCCAGAGACATATTACAGGTGGTTTGATGTGATTATATTCAAAAATGAGGAAGCCATTGAATTGAAAAGCTTTAAATATGCATTGAGGATGCTATAGAATTTGCTAAAGACTTTTTCACAAACTAACAGCTGTGAAATTTGTTATAGGATGCCAGAGACATATTACAGGTGGTTTGATGTGATTATATTCATAAATGAGGAAGCCATTGAATTGAAAAGCTTTATATATGCATTTATAGACTATAGGTCACTGATGAGGATGCTACGGGATTTGCTAACTACTTTTTCACAAACTAACAGCTGTGAAATTTGTGAGAGGATGCCAGAGACATATTACAGGTGGTTTGATGTGATTATATTCAAAAATGAGGAAGCCATTGAATTGAAAAGCTTTAAATATGCATTTTAAATGCTATGGGATTTGTGAAAGACGTTTTCACAAACTAACAGCTGTGAAAGTTCTGGGAGGATGCCTGAAACATATTACAGGTGGTTTGATGTGATTATAGTAAAAAATGAGCAAGAATGGTTGAAAAGAAACTTTTAAATATGCATTCATAGACTATAGGTCACTGATAAGGATGCTACGGAGTTTTACACCAAACTACAAAACTAGCTGTGAAATTTTGGCGAGAGGATGCCAAGGGGCTTATGTATTACAGGTGGTTTGATGTGATTATATTCAAAAATAAGAAACCATTGAATTGAAAACTTTAAATGCATTGAGGGATGCTATAGAATTTGCTAAGAACTTTTCTGAAACTGCACCAATACATGGCAGCA